>NC_050521.1:24678896-24687516 GCF_002922805.2 Oryzias melastigma | reverse complement strand
ATTTTAAAAGCTTCAGCTGAGTCAACAGGTACGGAGCGTTCCAAAGTTTGGGAGCCAGCGACTGGAACGTTTGATCCCCTCCAGTATAAAACTGACATGATGATCTGAAAGTACGAGTTGGTTTGTGGAATTTTAAAAAGCTTTAATGAGGAGCCTAACTATGACGGGCTCTAACAGCAAAAAAAATAAATAAATAAGAAAAAAAAATGAAAGAATTCTAAAATGAACTGGGAGCCAGTAGATTGCTGCTAAAACTAAAGTTTGAGTGGTTTTGCTGGTGTGAGTTGAAAGATCTTCAACAGCCTGGAGGCAGTAAATCTCCTTTTGGCTTGAACATAAAGATAAAATTGTGGCCCGTCTCTAGTTGATGCTTGTCAACAAACCTTGCTTCCACTAAGTGGTCCAGACCGGTCCGCTCGGTTCAGAATTGTCCGAAGTGAGCATTTCCATTGAGTGTTGGACTATCAGGGCACATGAGGGGTGTAGACCGAGGACGTAGCTGTGCATCATAATGGTGAAACACAACTGGTGGAATTGGCGTCTCTGGTCCTTAACTCCCACAAATAAGGGGGAAATGCTGCATGCCACAAATGTAACATTCTTTACAAAAGATTGCAGGAGGCGAAGAAGAATACAGCCAAAAAGAAGACAAAACTTTTGATTTGGATCTTGAGTTCGGAAAAACGCTGGTCAGACACATGCTGTTGTTAAAATACCTTTTAGACAATCAAAAGGTCACATCATGTGACGACAGTAGCTCCGCCCTAACTAGTCTGTTCCATTTTTCTATGGACCTACAACCAACGACAAGACTTCATGTCTGTCATTGGACACCAGGGAAAAGAAATGTTGGGCGCACTATCTAGTGGGGTCCAGAAGAGCCCATGCAATCCCAATGTCAAAGCGCCTAGGATAGCGGGAGGGTTACAAGAAATGATGTCTCTGTCTTAACCTAAATATATCTTTAGAAAAATGGCACTGAACCACTGATTGTTTCAGGTCAAACACTTGGTTGAAGAGGACACTTTATGTAACTCAGACTAATGAAATGAGCGATACAGTTGGATATCATCAACATAGAATTAGATATAGTGATGAAAAGTGTCTGAACTGACAAATTAGAAGGTGTCCATACTTTAAAAAACTATTGAAGGTTAAAGTGGATTCTACAACTGCTTTAACATTTAAATAAAATCTTTTTGGACACGTCCTTGACAGACCTGATCTCTAACTTTTCATTGAATGAGAGAATCAAATTTGAAAGCTGTTTGTGCTTTCCACACACATAGCTGGAATCCAAGTAATTACTTCTGAACTGAACAGTTTTCTGAAAGAAAACTTTCTGAAAGAAAAAAAAAAATCTTTGCAAATATCACTTTATCTGGAATAAAAAAATAAATTAAAATAAATCAGTCAAGCAAAGCAAGAACTTGTTTCATTTTCTACGACAGTAGAGTTTTTTTAAGCTGTTTCTGAAATGATTAATTAGTAAGAAACAATGTATCTACATTTACCTAATTATTTTTCTTGTCACAGTGTTGCTGGAGCCTGTCCACTTTGTTATTAAATGACAGGTCCACTAAAAAAGCATGTGAATGATTACAATACCTCACAAAATTATTTTATCAATAAACAACCTTCCATTTAGCTAAATAGAAAATCTTGTATTGAGTCAAATCAGAATCAGCTTCAAGTGAATGAAAAACATATTGTAAATTTGAAAACAGTTTGAAGCAAAAATCTGGTTTTTCATTCATAATTGACCCCATAATTACTGCTTAAATAAGATTTTAAGGAAACTTCCGGTGTGTACTTTTAATTGGACAATGCAAAACAATTTCTATGATGTGCAAAAGCAGCCATAAGACACTCAGGTTTCCTATGTTCCTCATAGAGACTTTTTGAGTAATAATTGGACACAGGAAATGCAACATTGAGTTCATGACCTGGATAAGAGAATATACTTCAGAACAGTTTCTAACCCAACCAAAGCTTTTCATTCACAATATGATATGCATGTACCCTACACACAGCATTTCTGATAAGATTGAACCTCTGCAAGCTGACAACTTTGCTCTTTTGCAGAAGACGCTTATGTTTAGGTGTTTTTGGAAAGTACAGAATGCAATTTTTAAAAATGCAAAGGATGCAAGGATGATAGTCACTGAATTCACTCTGTTTTAATTAACACATCATTCATAGTGTTGTGATGCTGCGCACCAAAGAAGAAAAAAGAAGAAGTCAAACAAGTGTGCAGTTTATTCTATAGAGGATTTAGACTCTCGATTGAACCCAGCAGGTTCCCTTTAAAGCTGCAGAAGGAAGCGGCATTAAGAAAAAGTTCCTGTCTGCATGCATAGAAAATTTAAACTCCTCACATAAAGGTCGCAGCCAACTTTCAGAGAACATTCCTGCTGCGAGGTGACAGTGCAACCACATCTGAGTGCTCTCGGGCTTTAACTGCCTTTTTATAAGCATCTCATGCAAAGAGAGCCAACCCTTCAGCTGGCGGGGGTTCCCAGTCATCGGGGCTGGTGTGACTGTGTGTTTAGCATGTGTTTCCTACTGTCATTTGGTGCATGGTATGATTGTGTTTGCATGACAGCAGTGCAGGCGGTTGATGAATGAATATGTGGCAGTAAGGACCGCACGCCCGCCGAGCATCAGTCACGCTTTCATTTGACAGAAATGATTGACAGCAAAGTTGAAGTCAACTGACAGCCCTGCAGCCTTAAGCACGTTGCTGAATTAGGATGAAGACGTTTTAACAAGATTGTCTCTAAGTTATTCCTCTGAGTCTGAAAATGAGTTGAATGATTAGATGAGGAGCCGTAAAATAAGACATGGTAAGCTAAAATTGACTTAAGAGAGACCAAATCTTCAACATCCAGGAAATTAACTATCATAAATAGTGGTTACTGATGCGAATCATTAACTTTTATCTCTCCATGGAGGCTCCTCGGCCAAACATAAAAGACTGCTGACTCAGCAATGTTGAGTGTCGAAGTCACAAGAAAAAGGAAGAAAAAAGAAAACAAATAATCAAAGTCCGCAAACTAAGACTACCAAGGGAAAGAGGGAAAAAAGAACAAAAAAATAAAGAAAATTTAAATAGTTATTTTTTTTTAGTAAGAATTGCTTAATTAGCAATTAAAAATTTACATCAGTTAAATGTATAAATTGATGGCTGAGGTGCACAGAAATTATAAACTTTACATCCTTGTTTTCTTGAAGATGTGTTTGCTCAACACTACCTCCAGCTTTTGTTTGTGCCAAAAATAGATAAAGTCATATTTATTATTAAAAAACAGAAGGTCATGAATGCAAATCCAAATTTCCTAAAGGCTAAAATAAATCTATGCAGCTCCTTCTAGGTTTTGATCAGTAGAAATACATCAAATGTCAATTGTATTGCACTTTTTAAAAAATAATTTTAGCCAAAAATGTCCTCATATAGTGTAGCAATGGACCTCTAAAAGGTCTTAAAATGTCTTACAATTAAACGAACTAAAATAAGGCCTTAAAAAGCATTCAAATGTCTTAAATTCTAGTAAATAGGTTTTAATTTTCTCTGATCTCTAGTCACTAAGAAAAATATTTCCATATTTGCAGGATGTGCTGTGACATAACCTCATGAACTGGTTGTAAATCATTAAACCTCAGCTAGATAATTAACTCATGGTTGTTTGTGCTTGAAAATGGAAAATTGCAAACTGTTAGACAAAATAGGATTACTTGTGGTTAAAACTTGTTAAAGGAAGTCCTTATGAAGCAAGCTTCATGGTTTGCCAAGAGACATTTAAACTTGGCACAATGGCCTTCTAGGCGGTCAAATCACACATGTAGAGCAAGAAATAACAGACTCCGGCTGTGTGTCTCATTTGCTTTGTATGTGCATTCTTAAATTAGATTTTAAGTGTTCTTAAAAGTGTCCTGAAAAGGGAAAAATCCTTAAATTTAACTTTTGTAAATCAGTAGATATCCTGTCTAAATTATACTTTTTTTTTCCCCATTTATAAAACTTCATGGGCAGACATTCAAGGACACATTGACTCCACCTTTCCTGTAATGTGTTAAAAGGAAAGCAGAATGTTAGATTAATGTCACTTTACTGGTTATCTTGTCAGCACTAGTTCTGACTTTAAGGAGCTCTGTTATCACAGTCAAAAGGACTTAAAAGAGTTTAAATCGTGTTCATAGATACACACAGACAAGTGCTGACTGACATGTTTTGCTTTTTGGTGGATGCGTTTGTCAGTATTTCCCAGCATGCAGCTGAGCATGTTTACATGAACTCAGTGGGACACAGAGCAGCTGACTTAAACACACGCCTGAGCTGTCTTTGTGTTGATATATTTATTTATTTGTCTATTTTAACATGCTGGGAGCCTGTGTGTGTGCATGGGAGGGGAGGGCGGCCTGAAGAGCTTATCCCCTCACAGCTTGGCTGCATCGGCTATAGGAACCCTCTGCAACAATGGGAGATTTGGCATCCTGAACGGGAAAATTCCTTTGGAGAATCACACTACCAGGAAATTTGCAATTAGCCTAATGAATGAACAGAAAGAGCAGCTTAAGACATTATAGCCAAATCAATCCTGTGAACATAATCATATTAGAAATGATAGGCTTAACTTGCATGACAACAGAAATATAGTAACGTACACACTTCTTATAAAAATTGAAAAAAAGTGATTTATATATATATATATATATATATATGTTTAAAAGGATCAGTTAATGTTCAGGTCTGCATTTAAGATAAGCTAATATACGCAACATTCCACACATATATTTTTTATTGATGCACAAAGTAAATATGTTTGTATTTCGCTGCTTTTTTTAATGCTTAATGGTAAACACTCTTATAGAGTTGCAAACATTTCATCTTTTTGGATGAGCATCAAAGCATCAGGGCTTATTTCAGCACATTTATAAATAACATAATTGTGGGATGAGCCCCCAAGCTGAGGATGCAAATTTATGAGGAGGATGCATTTATGGGCGGAACAGCAATGATTTTAGCATGTGCACCAAAGCAGAGGATGTATAAGAAACATGGATCTTTGAGGAGAAACATTGGGGCTGTGTATTGTTTGGAGTATGGAGATATGACGCATATCCCAATATGATGAGTGTTCCAATGCTATATCTTGGTTCACTTTTTTGCTGTCTCACAGATTTTTTCCAGCTCTGAGTCCTGATTGGCTGTAGGCATTGTCAATCAACCTCTATCATGTCGTGTCTGCAGTACTGAATGCATTCAGCTTTCCAGAGTCACATAACTGTTTTTATCATGATCAGATCTTTGTTTTGGTTCTATAACACTGAACTTTTTTTTTCCTCAAAAGGTTGATCTTCAGTTTAAACGAGAGAAAGATTGCAAAAATATTAATTTATGTAAAAAAAAAATAAACACCTGAATTGTTAAAACTTTTAAAACATTTTTAACTCATATATGAACACAGGCTGGAATATTATTCCAGAATAAATCAACCTAAACCTTAAATCACTTTTAATATTTTACTCTCGATAATATTGTTTTCTGCCAAATTTTATAAAGGTTAGTTGCTTCAGTATGTTAGCAAGATAACATTGGGGCGTTTATAATAATAATATAAAATGATGTGGAGGACCGGAAATAATTACGGCCTCCTGGGCCTGACTTTGACACATGTGGTGTATGTGTAAGAAAAGAGTATAAAGTGTGCAGTGAGGTGTTTTACTGCCTTAAAACATCTATAATCCTATTTTGTTGATTTCACTGATTGCAAATTATTTTTAGAACGTAGTCCCACGATAAATGAAGACGCTGTATCTCAATATATCCCAAGACTGCAACAATATAGTGTGACTTTGAAAAACTGTATCTGAATAAAATACACCTTTCACATAAACAAAATTTAATAAAATACATTTTCTTTTAGAACAATAAGCACAGCAACTGCCCCTCACATGCAATCTGTTTTACTAAAGCTAAATCCAAGTGTTTTTCTTTTGATAAATGATGTAAGGAATTATGCCCAACAATGTGTGTTATATCTGAAATAAAATTGTTTTTTTTTAAGTGAGAACCGTAGCAACTTAAGGCTGAGTGTCGCTCCACCGGTAGACTGACGCACGTCGCGCTTGAGGAGAAACACATTACTTCATGTGGGTGTGCTCTAAATCTCAGACGTTTACATTTAAATTTAAGCAATGCCTTTTTCTTTTCTTTTTAAAAAAAAATTTATTCATTATCTCAGTGCTGGCAGCTATTAGCCAACACAAATTACCACCAACTATTCATGACGTCATCGTGTGATAGTAACGCTTAGATATGAAGACACTATTTTTCTCTCTCCACTTGGAGGGCTAAATGTAGGGCTAGGGAATGCATTCACATTTGCAAGTTGCACCTATAAGATCTTTTCTGCCTGTCCTTAGGAGTCTTTCACTGTTGCACCCATGGCTGTTGCTATTTCATCTATTGGATTGTCCCAAGGAGTCCAGGTGCCGCCTAGAATAGAATAGAATAGGATGCCTTTATTGTCATTATATGGTATAAAGAAATTCAGCAACAGTTCAATTGAATGTGACCAGTCAGTACAGATACATCATTGGAAAAACACAAATGAGCAAGAATCAGACAAATATGCAAAAATTAAGAAAAAAAAGCTCAACTATCAGGTGGCCTTAGGTTAAAAATTGGTATTCAGTACAGTCACAGTTTTTGGAAAGAGACTGTCCCTAAGTCTGTTTGTTCTATCCCATACGACCCTGTAGGATCTGCAATACAGTTGAATAGCTTAAAAGAAAAACAGAAAAGATGTAGTGAAACCATGTTTGTTATTGCAATGAAGTAGCATGCACTTAAGTGGAACGAGGCCGAGTCATGAAAAGGAAATAGAGGTTGAGGTCAATCGCAATCCATAAATCCAACTAAGATGACAATGCCCCGTCTCACAGATCAGGGATTAGCTATCACTTTCAGAACGTCACATGACTTCTGACTTCAAACCCAGTTAATCACACGTGGGATGAGCCTGGAAATGTTTATGCCTGGGTGATCAGCACAGCGTCAGCTGATTGCAGAATGGGACATTATTTAACCTTCTTTAATTTCAAATGCTGATTTATTGGTTGCACTGCGACTAGTTTAAATGCAAATGTTGAACATCAGCTCCTATCATTTAGACATTTAATCGGTTGCTTCTACTTCAGTGACTATTTAAAAAAAAGGGCAATTCTAGAAAATGTCATGAAATTAAATCTACCTTATTAAATCAACAAGTCGAGGATGTTATCCATAAAAATATAACGTGTGCATTCCTTTAACATAACAAAATGTAACCGTATTAACTGTTTTTCTAAGAAACAGTGATGCAACTAAATAAATATAGCTGGTGTTTATTTATTTATTTAGCTTCATACTTTTTTTATCTTTCCCTTTTTTTAAGTTTTTCTATTTTTTTCCTTCATTTTTGAGTGGCAAAATCATTCAAATACAACACCTCTACTCGTGCCCTCTGAATGCTTCTGCTCACATACACACAAACAAACACACATGCACACTTATGAAACCCACAACTCCCTTCCCACAGCTTGCATTAGAAAAACCCACATCGAACAAAATCCACACGTACACACTTGTGCAGAAACACACATATGCAGGGCAATCAGTATGACTAAACAGCCTGTGTGTTGCAGTGAAGGCTCTATCAATCATCACTGAAGTTGGAAGCCGGTAGGGAGGCCTAATAGCCTTTGTGGATCCATGTGCGCAGGTGTGTGTAGCCGTGCTTGGCATGTGTGCGTATGGGCAGTAATCCGAGTATGTTTTTTAAGAAAAGTGGAGACTAAAGGATTAGACTTTAACAGGGTAAGGTTCAGGGTCACGATTGGAAAAATTGTCCACATGCAGCCAGTCTCCCTCCACTGTTGGTCTTCTCATACAACCAGCGACAAAGCTAGCTAAATAGCATCTGATGGACCTGAAAGTTCAAGTTTATGAACATTTTTTGGGGTGTTTTGTTTAACCCAGGAGTGATTTTCACCCGAGCAAAAGTATTTACATGATTTTCAATATGTTGCATTTTTCTGAGTGTCAAGAATGGGTGGACCAAAGGCCAGTAATGGACCAGTTTCATTATCATTTTTTAGGATTTTTTTTTGTCCTCAACTTCCTAATTTTTCAGTAATTTCCGAGCATGTTTTTAGGATCTTCCTATATTTTTATTTTACTTTTCGTTACATATAGCATACTTGAAAATAAAAAAAGACAAATTTACCACGGAAAAATGTGGAAATAAATAAAAAAAAACTCATTAGCATAATAAAAGCTTCTCGTGGTTATTGACAAGTAGCCATGTTTTATTTGTGTCATAGAGTTGTGACATGTATTGAAGTGTTCTTGGGCAAGACACTGAACCCCACGTTGCCTCTGGTGGATGGTTGGCGCCAGTGTTTGGCAGCGGAGCCGCCATCAGTGTGTGACTGTTTCTGTGACTGTAAGGCAATTTGGGCCTTTAAGGAAGGTAGACAAAGGCTATACAAGTATACGCCATTTACCATTTACATAAATAATATAATGCCAGGAAAGACCTTAATTGGAGGAAGCAATAGCTGCTGTGGTTGTGCG
>NC_050521.1:24653735-24678399 GCF_002922805.2 Oryzias melastigma | reverse complement strand
AGGCAGGTAGACAAACGCTATACAAGTATATGCCATTTACCATTTACATGAATAATATAATGCCAGGAAAGACCTTAATTGGAGCAATAGCTGCTGTGGTTGTGCAGAGCAGCATATTTCTTTCAAGAAACCTGACAGTGTTGAAATAAACAGAAGCTCAGCTTTGGAGGTTGATTAAAGGCGGCCTCTTATGATGGCCTTAGAACTTTGGCCTGCTTAGACTGGAGGCCTGGAGGGAAACACTGCAGGAGGGGAAATGATGTTGCGGTTCTTCAGTTGAACCTCGCACCTAGAAGTTGCCCTTTTCACATTATTTCCACAAAAGACGATTCTGCAGTGGGTTGATGCTCTGAGTAGCAAGGAAAAGTAGGTTGTGAGAGAATAATCAATGCTGGAAGATTTGCTTTGAATATTTTACCAAACAAATAAACAACTTTTGGTGGTATTGTTTATGCAATGTGTGTTGATATAAAAGTGGATAGAAGGATGGATGGATGGAGGGTTAGACAGATAGATGGATGAATAGACCAAGGGATGGATGGATAAATGGATGGATGGATGGATTGACCGAGGGATGGATTGATGGGTGAATGGATAGACAGAGGGACAGATGGGTGGGTGGATGGATGGATGAATAGACCGAGGATTGGATGGATGAATTGATGGATGGATGGGTGGATTGATGGATGGATGAATAGTCAGAGGAATGGATAGATAAATTTATAGAAAGATGGATGGATGGACGAACAGATGGACGGACAGAGTCTGTTTAACCTTCAAACCCCAGCCAATGTCAGAAACAGAAATTTGTTCAGAACAATTAAAACTGGACAAAACCCTTAAAAAATGGTTATCACAACATAACTTTAAATCAATATTCTTGCAAAATCTTCCAAATTTTTCTAAAAAAAAAAAAAAAAAAAGTACAGACCAAAAAGCCCACATAGGTAATCCTCAGCATGCCTGAAAATAAAAAGTGCATGAACATTTTCTCGTTCAGGGTCACAGAGCGGTTTATAGGATCTTGATATTTTGTGCGGGTCATCTATGTGTCCCTTACAAGTTTGCCCATTTTTTGCCTGCAGAGAGCTCGTATCCTCCCGTGAGAACAGTTGTGACAAACGCTTTGCTCCTCACACATTTTGTGTTTAGGCCAAGAGAGCTGTTGCACCTCCTCTGTTTTCTGTACACCCATCAAACCTTGTGTTAAATATAACAAAAAAAAACTGTCCCCGTTTTCTCTCAAATCTGACATAATGCAAAATCTGTCCAAAATGAAATATGCAGCAGTGCTGGAGCTGGGGCTGGACCAGACCCATGGCAAACACGGTCATCAGGATTTTTTGGATCAGTGCAGAGAAGATGGATGAACTTCTGCCCCACACTGTCCCATAAACCCAATCAGACAATCAACAAATTACAAAGTTGGCAGATGGTTCTTTTGGCTGAGTGAATGATTTTTGGGAAGCTCATTTTTAAGATATTTTTATTCCTCGTAAAGTTGTGAACTACAGGAACAGAAATAACAAAGAAAAGGCTTTCTTCTTTGCCTTTTCTATGAAGAAAGGTCAAATGTTGAAAGATGTGCGCTACTAGTATAAAGCTATGCCTGTAAGTTTACAGAGAATTTATAATTTCTTGGCCATTTTTTGAAAGAAAATAAATGATAAAACCAAATTTTCCCCCACTATTTTATACTAAGACTAACGGACTAAAAACCTCATTTAAAGGTTTTATGTAGTTTTGACTTATTTTTTGCTCAACACCTTTCCAAGCTTCTCTCAAAGTCAGATTGCTTGATTTAATAAATGTTCATAACATAAATCAACACAATTTATCAAACACTACATGGAGAAGACACATTAACCTGTCAGTTTTTAACATTTTTAGGTTTTAAAATTTAGATTTATGTCCCAAAAATAAGCACCAGTTTTAAAATGTATAAGAATTGGATCAAATGAACCAACTTCAAATCGACTAAGATCATATTTTTTTATAAAATGAGTAATTTTGCATATTGCAATATAAATATTTTGTTTCTGTCAATTTAAAAGACAAAGGATACGTCTTTTGAAGACCAAGATGTACAAATTCTTGACAGAGAGGCAAATGGTTTGAAAGAAGAGTCAGATAAGAAATTAATGCACATGTAAATACAGCGTATTTAGTCAGCCTCCAACTGTGCAAGTTCTCCCACTTAAAAACATGAGAGGCCTGTAATTTTCCTCATAGGTGTACCTCAACTTTCAGAGACAATATGAGAAAAAAAAAATCCAAAAATCACATTGTTGAATTTTTAAAGAAAAATTACAGGTCAATCTCAACTTTTTAAGTGGGGGAAATTACACAATATGTGGCTGACTAATTGCGTTTCTGCCCTACTGCTACCCTAATAATAATAATAATAATAATAATAATAATAATTAATAATAAGTGCCCATGCTGCCGTTCCATTTAAAAATGAAATTAATACCAGGACAATTCAGAAAAAAAAAAAAAAAAATCTGAAGAAAAGCAAGTTAATGTGACTGATGTAAACAAGTGAGATAAATTAACTCTTACCAAAATAAAAGCACAACTGGGAAGCATGGGTGAACTAATATTTGCACTTTCTAATTGATAAAACCAAAAGCCATTTTCAACAAAGTCTTTCTAAACCAGGTATTTGGGGCACAATAAATATTAAAATGCTTCCATTTTGGATTCCTGTTGGATTTCTTTTAAGGAAATTGTGAGAAAAAAAGAGCTTTGTAAATCAATTTCAAATCTCATGGAACCCTAATAACTTATATTGTCATTTTTTTTCTCAAACTATTTATATTTCAATGTTAGTGTTTTTTTATGTTGCTTTTAAAGGCAGCATGTATAGTGTTGAGCTTATTGCTTATTATTCATCAAAAGTAACTACAAGTTTTTACATGAAAGATATCTTCTATTACTTTACTTTTCCTTATCTGAACTGTCTCCTCCAAACATTATATAGCGTGATGGTGGCTCATCTAAGGCTCAGGTATCCTGAAGTGGATAAATCTGTGCTAATCACTTGAAAACGTTAAAAACGGGAACACATTAAACGTATTTTCTTTTATCTTTAAAAAAATATATATTGTTTAATCCGAGCAAAAACATCGCTCAAATACAGAATTCAGACCATATAAAAGTACCATAAAACTGTAAATTCTAACATATTTTTATTGCAAAAAACATTTTTAAATAACTTTTTTTAATAACTTCAATTGACAGTAGCAGTATCCCAAATTAATCATTTGTTAAATAACAGTTTCAATTAAAATCCAAAAAGACAATTATTGTTTTAAAATAAATTGCACTCCACAGTTTCTGCAATGAGATTAATTTACCAGAACCAACGCTAATCACTGAAAATTCTAAAAAACAAAAACTAATTTAAGTCATTATTTTGGGGACACTCTCATGTCACTGAGTCATTGTGTGCTCTGCTGTGCTCATCAGCGACTGTAAAACAAGCTTTCTCTTGTGCTGCTTTCCTGATCCATTAGAGCTACCAGTTAGAGTTAAACCTTTTATAGTAGATCAGTGTAATATTTGTAGTTATAGATACAGGTATATTTAAAAAAAATAATAACTTCTGGACTTGCCTCTCACCACCTCGGACAATGGCATTCCTCAGCCAGCTGTCACCTTGAATAGAACATTTTGTGACTCTGCACCTAAATTTCTGTTAGAATCTCCCGAACTTAGAAAAAGTGATTTAAACTGCTTCTGTGGGTAACGTTGTGGTTTTTTTGGTAGTAATTAAAGCACCAGGAGTTCCATGCAATTTTTCAAACTGAGTCCCATTTGCTCAAATTCACTTTAAATATATACTTACCTTAGTCATTTCAACCAAATCACATGAATTACTACAACAATGAGAAGCTGCACCGTTCCGTTTGATGTGCATCTGTGTCCCTGTGACAGACCACCTCTGTTGCCTTTCTGCCACAGAGGTATTTTAACCACATCAGCAGCCTCAGCAACGGCCTTCTAGTCCACGAGACGGCGTATTTGATGTTGGTCAAGCACCGTTTGCCTCCTGTGTGCCGTTAGAAACATATGCAACTGCTGCTCATTATTAACCCACATAAATATTTATTTATCTACTGCATAGTTAAAGATTCGTCACAGCATCAGGAGACTTGCAATTTGTTGCTCGTTACTCAACTTTTTTTTACTTCTCATTTAACTATTAGCTAATCATTCAGGATGCCAATTTTTATATAAGCATTTTAAAGAAACATATCAATAAATATAGACCAGAGGCCATCCATACAGAGGCATGTTGAAATTAATAAGAAATTCCAGTACATAAATATCCCAAGAAAACAACACAAACATGGCTAACTGCTTCTTTACTTCTCATTACTTTAAACTAAAAAAACAAAGCGTGGCTCCACTTTAAGTTTTTAATACCAGAGATTTCACCTGTGAGGCCTAAATAACACGCTCTTTGATATACTGTAGCTCTTCACACGATCAATGTAAATTCGCTGATTCTAAAACAGACAAACTTGGTTTTTCATATTGGTTTTGGATGCCACCAAAGGTGTTTTTCTTTGCAACAGAATCCATTGGTTTACAATGATTCTGTAAGCAATTTACGACTTTGTATCTGCGCAAGGCTGATTTTGAAATCACATTAGTAGTAACAGCGGCGGAAGAGCTACGATTGTCAAAATAATGTCAAAACTTGTCCTAGATCTCTGCACTGTAAAAAGTGAAACATTGGATCAGTTTTTGGATCAAATATCAACCCAAAATTTTAATTCAATGAAAACTATAAACATTTAAAATGAAACAAATTAACATAAATTTTGTTAACTGATCCAACGTTTCACTTTTTACAGTGCGGTGTTATTTAAAGGGTTAAAGACCCACTCCAGTGAAACTTGTGTTTTTGTTGATTTCTAACATCCTCTTTTGACATTTTTTTTTCCATGAAGGATGACCTATATTATAAAAATTTAGCTTAAAACCGTCATTTAAAAAGCCTGTAGTGACGTAGGAGCTAGAGTCGAGATTGCCACAAGCTCCCTGGATAGACTGGATAGCTCCAATATGACTCAACATTTTTGTTGCACTACTAATGTTAGCTTGGGCCTGTAGGCTAGCGGGAGATGGCATAAATAAAAGGATAATGGGAAATGAGGGGAGGCTTACTCTGTGACAACAATCTCACCCACATCTCCGAAGCAAATTTCTGATGTACTACAGCCGCTCTGCAGAAACGATGTCCTAAAATGACACAGGTTTTAGATTTAGACTGAGAACAGCATTATTATAATTGGAACATTAGAGGAAGTGTCTTTACGTTATATCACTCTAAAAAGACTTGCATCCTTTCTATGGAACAAAAACCCATAAATTGTGGGCAAAATATTACCAAAGGGGAAAAAAAACACAAAAAAACGTGTGGTTGTAATTTTTTTTTTTTTTTTTTTTTACCCGACTCATAGCACTTTGGTTAATAAATGCTAAATTTGAAATACAATCAAATGTCAGGGTCCTGGTGTGAAAACATCATTAGACAAAGAAATACATGTTCACACAATTACAATTATTTATTATGCCAAGATGAAACGATTGTTGCAATCAGACAGTGAGTGAGAGTCACTCAGTCGCACACACAGCGGAGACATGGAACCATCCTCGTGTTTTCGTTACAGATGTTCAAGCTTAACCCATTTCAGCTGCAGCTTTTAAAATGTTGTGCTCAATATGTTTTAGTCAAATAATAACACATGTTGTTTACAGATAGATTTTCTAATAGTGATTAACAAGCCAGAGTCATGTCTTGATTGCAAGTTTCTGATTTCTACAACATGATCAGTCATCTGTTGATAAGCGTAATCCAGGCAAACATCCTAGAAAGGCTGCTGTAAGTCACAAGCTGACTCCATCTTGCTGAAGCGCGTCACTTAATTGAACCTTAGCTGGATGAGAGGCATGGAGCTAGATCTCATTAAATCAGAGAGTATGAAAGATAGATCTCTCTCATATCTGTGTTTTAATTGCCAGCTCTTTATAATCAGATTAGGTGGAGAGAGCAGTGAAGAGGCTGATAAGACAAAAAAAATAATTGAATTAGTGGAAAAGCAAGAGCAAGCTGGAGAAGAGGCCAACAAAAACAGACAGTGAAGGGCATGAAAAGGCTTGTGGGGTTTTCATGAGGATTGTCTGTTTTACCACAAACAGTAACTTCGCATCTCTGGTACGAAATAAAGTCCGACGTTTGGGTCAAGTTCCATTTACCGTGGTTATCAATATGGTACCAGGTTTGAGAAGACATTTATTATCAAAGCCACTCATCACTGCAAACAAAAGAGTGGAAATTTGTCATGTTTTGATCAGGGAGAACAATAAAAGCGGTTCTGTTTTGTCACTATGGATACAGACTGAACACCCATGCTGGCTTAAACAAAGAAGGTTTCCTGGCTGAAACTAAAGCACTTCCTCCAAAACAATCTATTGATGTACATTGGAACACAGTTAACACGGTTGACTGATGTGGGAGCCTGGTGTAGCCAAAGTTCAGATCACCCGACGCTTTACTATATATAGGCTGTGATCTTATGTTTTAATCAGAGCAAAATATATATGATTCTTTCCCCTTTTTCTGGTTATACTGTTAAAAAAATTGTAAAGGAATACAGTCCAAAGTGTGCCGATATTGTCCCACTTAATTCAAATTTTGACGTTAAATGCTTCTTGTTTTAGTTCATAATATTTGTATTTCCCAATTTTAAAGCCAACCTGAATGTATTACATGTTCAAGTTTCTCAAATAGTAACTTGAGACTTGTCATTGACACATATTCAAGAAAAAAAAAATCAAACTTTATAAAAATTGTTACGAAATGGTTTGGTATGGTATGGCATGGTATGGTATGGTATAGAGTGGAGTGGTATGGTGTTATATGGCGTGGTTTGGAAGTATAGTTTGGTGTGGTATTGTATTGTGTGGTACGGTGATGCATGGTATGGTGTGATTTAGTGTGGTGTGGTTTGTTGTGGTATGGTTTGTTGTGGTATTGTGTGGTGTGGTCTGATTTAGTGTGGCGAGGGATGATGTGGTATTGAACAGTGTGGTATGGCGCCGTAAGGTACGGTACTGTATGGTACGGTACTGTATGGTGTTGTTTGGCGTTGTTTTGTATGGTAAGGTGTGATTGGTGTGGTGTAGTGTGGTGGGATATAGTATGTTGTTGTATGCTGTGGTATGGTACGATACGGTTTAGTATAGTGTAGTATCATATCTTATTGTATCATATTATATTAATTTTGAGTGGAAGGTGGGTGGGATCCAAATATGGTTTTGTCCCACCCGTTTGCCCAATTTTATAATATTGTTGAGGAGTGCAGAAGAAATTGCCGTCAATATAATTACACCACTTTTTTTTCTCAGTTTTTGTTCTTCAGATGCCATCTTAAAGTAAACTCGTCTCTTTTTCACATCCTTAATATTTCAAACAAAAGTCAAATAAAAGTCATTCATTAAAAGAAACATGTATACATTCTCTCCTATACCAATATTAAAAATCAAAACTTGGTTGTATGTGAACATTTTTAAATGTCTCTCCTCAGTCAAGAGAGCTGAACTGATGACAGCGTCACTGTTATGAGCTGCCCTCGCTTTTATGGAGAGAGTCTGAACACCTTCTGTAACTCATGAATCTGCTTTTGTGTTTCTAATTACAGCGACAGATGGGAAAAATAATAATGTTGTAAATTAATTATGTGTGTAGGCAGGTTTTTAGAGACAATTTAACAGTTTGAGTGACATCACACAAAAACAAAAGGCCATTGATCCAATAATGATTATTATTCATTATAAAGTTTGATAAACAAACTAAGCAGGTTTATCAGGTGAAGCTACAAAAAGATCTGAAAAATATAGAACTTAAACTCATTGTCAGAAGATATCTATCAGCGTTATTATTTTTGTGCCATTTTACGATATCAACTTAAATAATGATATCATTATTAGAACACAAACCTAAGAATGGAGGCTGATTGGTAGTGTAGTGTTAGTAAATTTACCTCAATGAAAGAAGGTCATGGTTCAAATCCTAGTAGTTTGCACATTCTTTTCAGGCATTCCCGCTTCCTCTCACAGACCAAAAACATGCTTCGCGGGTTGGTTGGCGGCTCCAAAATCCCTTAGGTGTGAGTTTGTGTGATTGAAGAACTATCCAGGGCGCAATGTACCGTTTCCCTTCAGAGACAAAGGCGCCGCCATCCCTGTGACTTCATATGGGACTGCAGCAGGTTCAGGAGATGGATGGATAAATCTAAAAACTAAAGAAAATGGGAAATACTTTAAGCATGCAGCTTTTAATTACAAAAGCTCCTCAAAGCCACATCTTGATATTTATTGGAATTGTTGAAAAAATATATTTTTAATAGGTGTGCTATGAAGTTCAGCTCCACCTTAAATGACCAGCGATGAATTTTATGGAAAGTCTTTATTTCTCCATAAAAATTGCTGAAATAAAATAAAGTTTCTCTGATAAATAGCAATTCAGAAAACCAATAAAAGCATATTTTAATGCACCAGTACACCTGAAAACAAGCACATTAATTAAGACGTGTTATTTATGTGATGAACCAGTTACTTGATATCAGACTTTTACTTGTAAAGTTTTGTTTCAGCTGAGTTGGATGATGCATGAGATACGATCTGTGCATTTACTCTCTGATGTTCCAACCATAAACATCATATTTGTTGGCAGTGAACTGGAACTGGTGGGTATAATGTCTTGAAATGATTTAATAGCAAGATGAAGTATTAAGTGGTGACAGTGAAACTGCAGAGTACATTAATTATGACTCACTTAGCATAAACAGCTGTCTGACCACACAGCTTATGTGCATCATCAAAAGCTTTTATTAACTTGGTGAGCTGAAAAGTCTAAGATAAATACAAACAAAACTGATAAGTTGAAGACTTTTCTGACCCTGATAGGGAGCATGGTTGGAATGAAACTTTCGAAAGAAACAATAAAGAAGACATAGTTGTAGATAGTGATGGAAAATATTGTTGTAATAGACCGAATTGTTTGTTTTGAGTCAGCTGCCTGGTATTCTTGGGCATCTGTAAAGTTGTGTAATGTTGTTTTTCTTTTTTTAATTAAGACATTGTTGGAACAGATAAGCTTCAGTTGGTATGCTATCTATGGTGTCAAATTTATATCATTATCTGGTGCGCTGAACTTGGTTTTAAAGGGAAGCAGATCTGTCCTTGTATAATCCTGGTACTTAATGCTCAAAGGTTGTTAGAGGGTGATATTTACAATTACGGAGTAAGTAGTCAATCCTGCCTCTGATTGGCTGATTTTTATAGTCAGTTTTATTCCTATCTGAATGGGCGATTTTGTCCATTGGGCTACTGAAATTTACAACTAATAAAGTACATTTATCTATATATTTTATCTTTATCCATATAATTACTTTTAAAATCTGACAGCAGTGCAGATTACTTGTTACTAAGGGTGTAACAATTCATCTTAATGATTAGATTCATGTCATAATTTGTAATTGATATGATTCATAGTCAATATTGGTTGATTTTGAATGATCCATTTTGATCCAATTCACTGACCTAAAATCAATCAAGGAAATCTTTAGCCAAAACTTCAACCAGTGTGACTGAGGGATCCACACATTCTTATTCCCAAGTTGTCACATATTGACTCATGGTTAAGGAACCATCCGTGTCACTTTTTGACATTTGGGGTCCCCAACTAGTCATTTTTTACATGATGCCTGTTCCAATTAAATCAGGGTTCTGGTCGTTTTGTCTGAAGCGGTACCAGTACCGAACCTCAGGACACAGCTGGTAACAATACTCTAACCCTAACCGTCTGATACTGCATCCAAAACCGGTACCACGTCCAGAACTGGTGCCGATCCGTGTTCGGTTTGGAATGCGAATGTGTTGGAGGGATAAATACTTGGATACTGAACAGTGCAGGTGAGGTTTTCCAAATTCCTCGTATTTCTAGCAAGATAATCACGTGTAAATTAAATATAATTTAAATATAAAATTAAATCAGATCAAAATGGGATTTGCCAATATCAATTACAGTTGATTTACTTTATTTTTTAAACAATTTTGTAATAGTAAAGCTTGATGCGTTTTGATTTAAAATTTGCCCTAGATTGATCTGTGTCTCACTTTCTCTCTCATTTGACAATGTTACAGTCTTTGAAATGTGACTCATATTGTCTTGAGCTCATTATATTATGCAATGGTACTGAAAATATGAATTTTAACATTTAAATAAGTTGTAACAAATATTACTGACATTATAGTAACTTATTGATGAAGCAGTGGCAAAATGACAATATAAAGGAATCTAATGTAATGCCTTTGGGCATTATTGATCTTCTTGGATTAGTTAGTAATATTTTTTTTAGTCTTTATTTTTAGAGGTTTGCTTGTTTTGTATCTCATAATGCCTCAATAAAAACCTGACTTCCATCTTTTGTTTGTTTTTACCCCACGTCAGACTCCCTCACCTGCTGATCTAATGAGGAGATCACATTATTGTAGGGCTGCTTCAAAGAGGGCAGTCCGCATAGCTGCCCCCTAGGCAAGCCCTGGCACCGCAAAAAATCAAATCAGCCCAGCAGTGTGAGTAATCTTAGGGCTAATATCTAATATCTAATGGCTTTAATCAAAGGCCCCTGCTAAGATCCTCTTGGCACTGTGTTAATAAATCACATCATTAATGAAAAATGGTCGGCATCACGGCTCAGTGCTGCTGGGCCTCAGCACACCACTATTTGTTACAGCGGCTTCCTGCGGTTTTGGTGTCGTTTTGCTTTCCAGTTTTTCAGTTTGATTAGCACCTCTTTGTCACTCGAGTTAACCTCTTTGTTATTGTTTCTCTACCTTCATGTTTTGGTTTATCGTTCCTTCACCTCTATTCCATGATGTTCTCTTAACCTCTCTGTCAGTCTTTAAATTACTTAACTTCTCTTGTTTACTCTCCCAGGCAGCTGCTTTCCCTTGATTCACTTCAGGACCTAACAGGAAACCTTTGCTTTAATCTCATCCCAACATTTTCTTTCTTATCTTCCCCTCATTTGCCGCCTCATGCTGTTCTGTTTTTCTGTTGCCTGTGTCTCACTGCCCCCTTTGCCTTTCTGTCTAATTTGTTAACCAGAGGTGTTTTGTTTTGTTCTGTGGTCCTCATAGCTAAGCTGTGCGCTGAACAGAGCTGCTGTGAAGAGGTAATTAACTGCTCCTCATTTAGACAACAGGCTCAATCAGCAAGACAGGATGACTACATGTAGGGTGGAATGCCAATTGCAAATACGAGCGTACATTCACAAACGCCCACTCCAGCACCCTTCAGAGGGGGGAAAAGAGATGACAAGTCTCTGCTCAGCCTGCTGATGTTCAGATTTTTCCAAAATGAGGAGACATTCTTCATCAGATTCTTTTTCCTTCAAGGAATCAACTCTAAGGTCCTAGGCTCTCTAGCAGCTCCTTGTGGAAGCAAATGGTAGTTTTTTGCTTGATAGAGGAAATCTACACCACTTTTCTTGAAGTCTTAGAATATTACTCTGATTTTTTATGTGTACATAGTATTGAAATATAAGGAAAAAATAAATATATATTCTGACTTGATCCTACTAAAAAACTCAGCAGGTTGTATCACTGAAATAATGTAATTTATATCCATTATTCATATAAAAGTTCAACTAAGGTTTATTCAAGGCTTTTCATAACTTAACCAAAAAATACCATTAAATTGGCAAAAATAAAATGTATAAAACTGATTGATTTGTTTATTTCAAGAATAGACTGTGAAAAATACATGACAAAACACACAAATATGTCAAACTTATTACAGAAATAATAAAATGCAGATTAGAAAATAGAAACAAAAAACATATATGTCACATTTTGTTTTACAGATTTGCATTGTAATGTAATCCGGTTCTGATCAAATGAAAAGTTTAATTTTTTTTTTAAACTCCCAATAGCAAAGAGAAGTGCTTATTGATTAATCTCATGAAACAATATTTCATGATTTTAGTAAATAGCAACATCAATCATACATCATGTAAAAGATATGTAATAATAATTTAATATAATCAAAATACAATTTCATACTAATTAAAATAATTATTAATGCAGAAAAATAATAAGTGCAATTTTCTAGTTTATACTTAATCATTAAAGACAAACATGAAAGGAAATATGCACACATTCCAGACTGTGCTTATAATTGAACCCAAAGATCATCAAAGATTTTAGCCCTGACCCAAAACCTAATGCAGCTTGTATGCACATTTAAAGAATTAGTACAACATCCTTATTTTTATTTTATATATTTTTAAAGACACAAAACATGTTCCTTCGTTTTTTTCACTTTCAAACTCAAACTGATATGATCCTCATTAGAATTGCTGGAATTGTTAAAATTGCATCCAAGGTAAAGAGTATTAAATTAAACTGCCAAAACTGCACTTCTATTCTCTCCAAATCTGTTAGCTTCATATTCCGTCAAAAAAAAAAAAAAAAAAATNTTTTTTTAAGGAGAAGGGATTAATTGGTCAGCTGGATGAAGGTCTCATGCGAGTTAGTGGAGGTCAGGAAGTTTAGTGTTTCTGGTGGGAAAAAGAATGAGAAAATGGCCTCATGAAAAGATGTAAAAGATGAAGAATGGTGTGAAAAGGCAGGAATCCTTCTGGTAAGTGAGAGCTTAAGAGATGGATGATGAAAACGAGAAGCAAGAGGGTCATAAGACTAAACTGCAGAAGGACTTTGATTTTATGGTTATTTCAGGCTTGCAGAATAAAGAAAAACTCTGTTGTGTAGAAAGACACATCAAAAAGACAGAGCACTAATATAATTGTTTTTAAAAGAATTGCTAGTCAAGTCTGTACTTATTTAATTTGAGGAAGTAATATTTTTAATCACTTAGTAAATTACTTTAATATATATACATATACACAGTACTATTGAACCCCCTTGGGTTCAAATAAAGTGTTCATAATAGATAAATCATGACAAGCACAGAGCTACAACATCTGAACTTGTTGCTCTCATGTAAGGTAGCTGCCTCTCATAAGCACTTCCAGAATTATATGGAGTCCAACCCCTCTAAGGGATTGAGTTTTAGAGCCCAGGCCGTGGGTGAGGGTGATATCAGGTTTGTACCTCTCAACCATCATCACAGCCTCAAGCTCCTCCTCCTCAAAAAGGTAAGGCTTCATATTCCAAAAGCCGGATTCAGTAATTAGGGATTGGGCCGCCAAGGCACCCTCGTTTGACAATCCACGTTGAACATGCCCCATATAAAGTCTGCTGTAGGTAGTGATTCCACGTCATCTTTTTGTCATCTTGATTCAGGTTCGATTCCCTCCTTGCCCGCCATGTGTCAAAGTGTCCTTGGGCAAGACACTGACCCCCAATTTGCTTCTGGTGGAAGGTGGGCACCAGTGTTTGTCGTGTGAATGTGCTTTGGGCCTTCAAGGAAGGTAGAAAAGCACTATACAAGTACACGCCATTTACTATTGACATAGTATTTAAATGGTAACCAAAACCTAAGTCAACTTTTTTGGCTTTGACCTCTAGAAATGGTGATTTAAAAGTGCTGTCTGTTGATCATTACCAATTTTTTGATAACTTAAAATAAAATTATTTGATTCTTGAAAAACAGTCAAAAACTGTCTGAATTTAGTGATTGGTCAAACCTTGTAAGTTTCAGAAGTCTGACGTCATGATCTGCAGCTCCAGTAATGAAAACAGTCCTGTTCCTCAACCCCACCCTTCTTAATGAATTTTCAAATTTCGGCTGGGGGTGGAGTCAGCCTCCAACTTCCCTGTTTGGTTACCCTTTAATTATGACATGCTATGATCATTCATTACTATGATAAGTTAAGTCACACTACGACTGCATCGACTCACACACCGTTTTAATTTGTAAACAAATCTCACTTGTTCATGTTTACTTCAGTGTGCTCATAGCTACAAAACCACACCACAACACAGACTGGCATCACTTTCACTCAATCACAGAAATCTCACAAGCAATCAATACCACACACCTTCAGATGAGCAGGCATCATACTGACCAAATCCCTAAATCAACATCCAGCCCTGAGCGGTTCTGCATCCACCAGTGTGGCCTGGGTTTTTGCTTGAGGCATCAGACCATTCTGGAAGTTGGATTGAGTGATGAGAATATAGGAATCAGGGGTTCGAACTAATATCACTTTTATTTTAAGCTTAATGACCGGCTTTTTAAAATGTAACAGTTGCACCAGATTAGGATGTTTAGCAGGATGATGCTACTTTTATTCCTTTTTATACATATATAATTTTAATGCATCAAACTCCTAGATTTCCATTTTATACATTTACTTTAGATTTTAACTCTGATCATCTTTTGATGGATTTTCAAAGCATTCTTTAACTCTGATCATGACATTTTTAGCTTTTTTTTTTTAATATGTTGTTTTCTAAGACATACTTTCTGTAGAGTGCTGAAGTACAAATTTGCCACTGAGTTGTGCATGGGACTATTGGTGAGGAGTATGCCCGCCCCCATTCCCATCACCCATCTCTTTGCAGCCCCTTACAACTCCAACCTAACATGGTGAGCAATTTGGGGTGATCCAGCCTCATAGATGCCAACTCAGATCAAGAAAACAAAGACGTACATGGATCTATTTGTCTTCAAATGAATACATCAGAATGGAGCAGAACAGGAAGTTTGCGGTCCACAAGCTGTCACAACTACAAGATTTTTCAAACTGCATTTTTATTATCTCCTGATACATAACTCTTTGAATGAAGAAATACTTAGAAATGTAATTTTCCGCTTAATTTTCTACGTATATGTCCTCCATTGTCAAACAATGCCACAAGAACATGTTAAAAATACTAAAAACACAATTTTCATCAAGATGGATCTTTAAACATGTTATGTAGCTACTGTCTTTTGTCAAGCTAACTTCATAATAAAATGAAAAACCTTAGACTAAAACATCTACATTCGTTCTGTGAACAGAAAAAAGTAGAAAAAATATCGAATTAAGGAGCCTTGTATTCATTCTGGATTTTCTGCGCTAACTTGCCTCACAGCAGCACATAACCTGTCTTGTGCATTCATTTCACAGCTTTAAGTACTTTGTAAACAGTATTCTCACTTCACGAAGTAAATAGCTGTTCTAATCATGATAATGCTGCGCTAGGGGCTAACACAGCTGTTGATCATCTCCTGTTTACTTTTATGCTGCGGTGTCCGCTGCACAGTGCTGCACGGCCACCAATGTGAACATCTGTTGCAATGTGTCCTTAAGGCCATGTCATACCGCCACTACGTACATTTTGTGCATATTGCATGGATGAAAATTGGTCGTGCGTGATTATATGAGGAAAAGTTAGAAAAGTTGAGGTCTTAATGTGAAATTTTCACTGATGAACCATGTTAAAACCATGGAAGAAGTATGAAAGAACTCATAAATCAGCATATTATATGAACCCTGCATGATTATTTACATGCAATCCCTTAGTGATTTGTGCATTAATTACATAATTTTAACGTAAAGTGTGGGCGGTATACATCATTTAAAAGTTATGCATGCATGGTAAGTCTGTTAGACATACGTGGACATACGTGGAACGGTGGTGAAAAGCCAAAAAATGGTGTAAGCATCTTGCAAAAATCATGCACAATTGCATAAGATTTACATAATAATTGCATATAAACTATGTAAAATATGCTTTAATTACGTAATTCTTAACCAACCCAAAATTTTGAACAGCTCAAAACCAAATTCATGTAAGAACCTGTGGGCCGAAACCCTCAATGGACACATGTGCACATCAACACATGAATATCATGCATGCATCACAAAATTCCATATATGGAAAATGCGCAAAATGTACATAGTCCCAATGCGACTCTCCCTTTAGAAATTTGCTTCCTGTGAAGTTTGATGAAAGTCCTTCAGGTCATGGTTTTGTGATGGCCCAAACAGATATCTTTTTCTGTTTATACCTTTGACTGTATATGAGAAATGGAGGGAGCGACCCCTCCCTCCTTTCATTCCAAACAGGAAGTACCCATTGGTCCCAAAAAGCCAAAATCGCATAGTCTTCTACAGAGAAATAAATACACATTACTCAGTCATTCTATTGCTTTGATACATTTTTTAACATGTTCTTCCTGTCATGATTTTTTTTTTTTTTTTATTGCAAGTTATTCAAATTTTAGAGTGACCAATCAGATGACTCAATAAAAGTGCCTGATGGCTCCATGTCCAACATTCGCAATGTTTGATGGACAAGTTTTGTGTAGCTGATTTTCCTATAGAAACGCTAACTCAGACTGACTCAGATCCATTACTGCTCACCGACATCTGGCTCCAACATGGTGGTGTCTACATTGCAAAAAATGGCGACTGAGCCAGAAGGAAGTCATTGTCTATTGGTGACTTCACACTCACTCATTCCAGTTCTAGTATACAGTCAGTGGTTTGCACCTTTTGCTCATGCAGCATGTTGCTTCATCACTTGTGTTTAACAAAAACTCTCACCTGCTCAGATTTTTTTGCAAAATGTTTGCTGTTTTTCTTTATTTACGAAATTGTTTGAAGACTTAATAAAGAATGTGTCTGGATTAGAGTCCCCTTTAAAACACCAAACCTCTGTTTTGGTTTTACCAGTCTAACAAAGATTTTATATGTTCCCTTACAAGCTCAGTAACGGATCAGACTGTTTTCTCTGAGTGTCTGAATGCCTTATAACAGGTCCACTGTAAACTTTTTTCCCCTGAAAATAATCCACTCTACATTATCATGGTTTATGGTGTTTATGGCTGTTATGCTGCGGCCCTCTTGCACTGTGCTCCTGAGCTTAAGCGCCACGCTTTGATTCTCTCTGACAGTGATGCAGCAAAAAGTAGCCGGGAACACAAAGAACACTGTGAAAAATAGCAGGGATCGCATTAAAGCACCAGAACAATGCGCACAATAGCCGGTGGAAATGGGGGAGGCACAAAAAAAAACGGTCTATTGAGGCAGTTTGTTATTCCGAGCTGCAGCCGGAGTGTTGTGCTGGTTCACCAAACAATCCCATCAAATATACAATAACCCTTGAAGACAATAATTGGAAACTTTCAAGCAACTTTGGTCAAAGTTTATTTAAATCTTTGTATATCTGACCCCTCACTGAAAGAATGTGAAACTCCTTTTATTACAATTTTGATGCAGGTACTCAATATAAAAATAATTTGTTTAAAGCTTTTAAAATGTTTGAATAAGAAGAGAAAACTGCTGCTTTACTCTGGATTTGCCTTTAAGGAAGGTAGGCCTAATTATGGAATGAAACATGATTTTGTATGAATGTCAGAATTCAGATAATAATGGAATGAGTTTTATTTTGGAATTGTTAAACCTTTAGTATTTATAGTGGGGCCGAGAACATTAATGCATTAACACTCTAATAAATCAGACCCCAATTAACGCGTTAATATTCATTAAAGTAGATGAATCAAACCTTAACATTTTAGACAATAAAAATGAAGGAAAACATTTCTCTCTGGCCTGTTTTGGTTCAAAAGCTGTATATTCTCATCAAATTTACCTAGAAAACATTGTGATTAATTGTGTTTAATCACAACACAAAAGTGTGATTAATCTGATAGATTTTTTATTAATTAAAAATAAATGTTCTAAATGTACAGTTTTGTGTGTAAATTTCATTTTGTGATTATTCGCAGATAATAAGTGGTCGGCAAATACTACAACTAAAAAAATAAAAATATATTGCGATTGGTTACAATTATTTCCTCCTAAGTTTGCGATTAATTCATCATTCTTTTTGATCAATTTCTGGCCCTAATTTAAGGTATTTTTGGGGTATAAAAAAAGATTATATAGCATTGGAATTTTAATAAGATTAAGTATAAGAAATGCCATCAGATTTACAATTACTTCATTGTGATGAAAATAAAGTTCCCTATCCTGAGATATGTCCCAACAAAACTTCCATCCATTTTCAAACCCTCTTGATCCTTTTCAGAGTCACAGGGATGCTGGGGCCTATCCTAACAACGGTCAGGTGAAAGCGTGGTATACCCTTGATTGTTTCACCAGCTAATGAGGACACACTGACATTCACTCTTAGGGATAATTTAGTCATCTACAGTCTGTGAGGAACCGAGCAGAAGGAGGAGAGAAGCACAAGAGCTTTCGTTTGAAAAAAATGTTGTTATATTTATTTACAAAAATAGGTAGAGTTAATGTGATAAAAACTTCCACTGATAATGATAACTGACCTCCAGACAGACACAAGAGGGAAACATGTATACAGTCCTAGCAGATCAAACTAAAACCACAAAAAAGGTAATAAGTAAACTATCACAAAGACTAAATCATTTTTTTAACATTAACTTTGAGGAAGTAACATAACATTTAACAAATCTTAAGTTAGAGGTAAATGAAACAAAACAAATGAATACCAAAGATACCCCGGGGTGAACTCATACTTTTCTTTCTAGAGAAAAGACCCAAAGTGTCCATAGAAAACACGGAGAACATACAAACTCCACGTAGAAGGTTGCCGAAAAGTTTCTGCAAGGCTGCGAACCACTACGTTGATATGATAGGAAATATTTTTGTGTGCGAAAAGACCAAAAGTCTTGTGTTTCAATCTAAAACTGTGCCCAAAATGACTTGACTTTTCCTAATCTGATCTGAGAAGAGCTACTATTAATGAAGACCTTTTCCATTAGGATCTTCAGACAAGTGTTCTTCTTACACCCAGACTCCTGCTTTCATGCTCTGTGCTTCTTCCTAATATGCTCCATTACTCATTTGGACTTTTCTTTTGTGCAAAATAAATTGCTTTGTGCTTAGCTTCTCTTTCTAGCTTCTCTTTGCACTGCAGTGTAGTATCTTTTTTAAGGAAAATTGGGGATTTTTTTGAAAAATTTGAAGCATCAAAAGCATATTTGCATTCAAAGTGAAAGATAAGATCCATGGATTAAATAAAAGTTATCTCCAGGTCATTTGCATGTCAAAAATTAATTAAAAAAAGTAAATATAGTTAATAATCTAAAAATAATTGCCAAACAGAGAAAGGTTTTTAGTATTTTTTAATGACTTTAAAACTTCTGGATAAAACGATTAAGCCGACTACTGAAATGTTGTCTCTTTAGGGTGAGATAAATAAAAACAATAACAGACTAACTTAAAAGAAACAGTTCGTAAAGCCAGCAATGTGATACATTCGAAAGGAAGCCTGAAAATCTAGGGAAAAAAGTTAAAGAAATTGTCTGATTTTTGACGATAAAGCAAAGAAGTACAAAGCAAAGCACAGTGACAATTTAAAAAGAGCTCCAGAAGGAACAGGTTTTCATCTACAGTATAGCTGCTTCACCCACCAACGGTTTTAAATATGTGGGTGACCAAGCTGGTGTTGCAGCTATTTCTTTGTGTCTCAACGGGCCCATTTAAAAGTGATTCATATTCCAGCCATTCAAGGCATTATTCACTGAATCTTCAGCTCTCTTCTCTTCCCTTCTGCTTCTCAATTCACTGCTGGCTTTGGATGAGAAAAGCTCCCTTGTTGCCTCAATTGCACGCCTCAGCCAAGTCACATTTGTTAGGGCCATACAAATTCTTCACCACAACAAAAGTACTTGACAGTGTTGTATGTAAAATCGATGATGGGGTTCAAAGTCCAGACACAATATTTATTTTTGCTGCCTTCTGTTTAAGCTAGTCAAGTCGGTCCTCTGTAGTGAGGAAAACTTGGCAGCCTTAAGAAGGGTGGACCTGTACGGGTGCTGCGGGTTTTTGGGTTTCCTGGGGACAATCGTAAAGAGGCGCATCTTTAGGGACGCACAGGTGTGTCTTGCAATTACTTTGAGGCTCTTACGACTATCTTAAGGGATGTCTTGAAAAAAGAGTTTTGCATTTGGTAAGTGTATTATGATGTACTTTTGAGGCTCATGTAAGTTGAACGTACTACAGTCATGGCCAGAAGTTTTGAGAATGATGCAACTATTCATTTTTCCAAAGTCTGCAGTTTCATGGAAATTTATAAATACCCCAGAATGTTATGAGGAGTGATCCATTGAGCAGATAATTTGTAGTTTTTCAAAGTTGTAATAAAATATTTTGACATTTTTTGCATACAGTTGCACAAAAAAAGAAAAAAAAAACAATTGGACTTCAGCAAGCAAAAACTGAATTCATGCTTCCAGCACAACATATTACAACTTAGATTTTCTATTTTTGAACAAACTCAAGATTTTTAAGTGAAAATAATTTTATTTTATTTAGTTAGACTTTCAAATTTCTGACTGAGGTCTACCACAAATAGTAAAATAAACTTTTGCTGCTGATGCTACCCAGGGTATCTTTTATTTTGAAAGAAATTTTGAAAAACATATATATATATATATATATATATATATATATATTCTCTATATTTTTATGTTATTTTGTGTAAAGAAAAAACATGTTTAATGGTTAATCGTTTTCTAAAAGATGAAGTAAGACTTTTCTCCTTGCTAGGTTGTGTTCAGTAAGAAATCCATCCAGACGGCTCCTCAGGTGTTGCAGGTTGCAGACCCCTGCTCTAATTCATACATCACGTTTGACAACACTGAGTGACCATCCTGCCAGGCATCAGAGAGTCTCTGCAGGCTCAGGTTCCCAGCAGAGGGTCACTCTGGCCCGTAGGAACATTTATTGAGACCTGCCTGCATCCTCGATTGGAAGCGAGATGCCCCGAATGACCCAGCCGTTCTGCCACAGCACCTGCTGCCGGGTCTGCAGATCCCACCCAAGGGATCCAAGCTCACTCAGGTGGTAGTGTCCTCTACGAGCTTCTCAAACCCTCCCCACAGACTGGGGGTCCGCCGTTTACTTAGCTTTGGTTAAGCAAGCCGCGCTCCACTCCTTACAGTAGAGCATGAAACGGGATTAACACTGCAGTCTGATTATATAATAAAAGGTCTTATCTGTTCTAATTATGTATTACTACAAAAACAACATGAATACACACGACAAAAGCTACATCCTCACAAAGGTTTGTGTTCTTTTACTGTTATTTTTGAATAGTATAAAAGCCTAGCATGTTTGAGTGAAAATATATTGCAGGTTGTCCACTTTGAAGTTAAACAAAGTGACTTTGGTCCATATTTCCAGGCCTCGACTATTATATTCTTGTTCTACATGTCCTGTACTGTGTAGTTTTTAAACTTGAAGAAATCTACTTGTAAGGGCAGTTAAAAAAAAAATAAAATAAAATAAAAAAACAAATGATGCTATTCAAAGATCCAGTCTTGTCTAAAGATCTAACATCTCATGCAAATTTTTGCTTCATTTGGTTTCACCCCCACACATCATTTCCTAACACCTTAAAAGACAAAATTCCAACTGATGACTGCGGTATAAACAGAGGGAAGTGACACCACGAGTGCTGCCAAGTTGGCAATTAACTTTCACTCAAGAGTGATGTCTCCTCGCAGCTCTGGAATCACCTCTTTCTCTCAACACTCCACTGATCCATCAAAGGCAGCAGCAGCTCAGAACACTGGCCTTGTGTGTTTTCATGAAGCTGTGGAGGGACAAACCACTTTGAGCACTATTGCTTCCAACACTCTCTGTAAGTGATCATCATGCATGTTCGGATAACAACATCTCACAAAGAATTTGACCAAAAAAATCCTCTTTATGAGACAAAAAAAATTCTGATGAGCTTCAGTTCATTGTTAAAGATCTTAGCAAAATAGCCATTTGTAATAAAAACTGCATCTTCAGCATCTTCTTTTTTTAGTTGGAAATCTCTAATGAGACGTTATGAACCGGATTCATGTAAAGGAAATGGTAAGTTCTCTTTCTCCAATTCCCTTTCGGACAATCTATAGTTTGATGCCTATTTATCCTATATCTGACATATCTTTGTGTGGATGTAAGCCTCTGTTGATTGTATTGCACATGCATTATACATGTTTTTCATTGCTTGAAATAAACAATTTCAAATCAAATTAAAAATATATATTTTTTCTGCAATGAGGTCAAGTGTTATTTTGGAAGAAACATCTTGCTGGACAGGTTTGGTGGAACTAAGTCAAATAAAAGTGCCTGAAAAGATCATGGTAAGGATTGGGGTGAGATGACAAAATAATCTTATATTATAATATTGACAAAGAAATTATGACATTTTCAGATTAGACTTGAAGGAAAGTGGAAGAAATCTCATGACTTTGGAGAAAAAACAGAAAATTGTTACTATGTCTATAGAAATCACCAACTAAAGATAGTTTTGATAAGCTAAAAAAATAAAAACCTTAGGATGAATTCAAGTAAGCTTTAATGGAGCAATTTGCAAAAAAAAACTCACTATATTGTCATGATACCCGGAATCATTAATCCACCTACAATCCGCCTGCTTTGACTTGTCTGAGTGACAAAAAAAAAAAGAAAATCAACATACAGAATCCTGTTTTCTACAAAGTATTGGGCAAAATATAGAATCTGAAGAGGACAGAATAAATTTTGCTCTTGACATGCAAGTCCTTCCAACTGAACTAGTTTGAACTTCTATTTTTACAGGACTTTTTAATGGTATTATTATGTTGGTAAATTCGTCGCAGTCTCATATCTACTTTTCTGTGCTTGGGGAACGGTGGACTCTCCAGCAGACATGGATTTGGTTTAATGTGTCAGGAGTTTTTCATTCGACTCTCTGAAGGGAAGAGCCTTTGCAGAAATTGAAATACTCAAAAGCATGTGCTTGTCACATCCAGCCTCCAAAGAATGAAAAGGAATCAATTTGGGGTAATGTCGCCCAGGCCAGAGGTAGGAATTCAATTACAAAAATAAGCTGACCGCAAAAGGTATGGAGCAAACTCTTTAACCAGTGTGCAAGCAGCAGTGGGGGCTGTCATTCATCAGAGTGAAAAGAGGCACGTGGTTCACCTGCTGCAACCCACAGAGACATTTCTATGATGCCTTATGATTCACGATTCTCAATAGCCCAGTCTTTGTCCACGAAAGCTATTTTTAGTTGTTCAATCAGTCCACCTTGTGATTAAGACTTGTGCTCTAAAACTGCAGAAAAATGTGACGAAGTCCATCCATTGAGGACCAAAGGCAAGCGTTTCAGCAATCAGTCATTATATTACTGAGTCACACAGGCTTTATGCTCACAAACTATCAAAACTCAAGCAAAGGAGCTTTTCAAATTTCTCTACACTGTAAGAGTGGCCCTGTGATAGGCTGGCCACCTGTCCAGGGTGTGCCCAGAATTTGCCCAACAGAGGTCAAATTTGTCTTAGGCAATCCTGTAACCCCAAAAGGGACAAAGCAGGTTAAGAAAAATGGATAGATGGAATGTGAAAGTCACTCTACTAATACAGACTTAGCTTTGCTATACTAAAGCGGAGAAAGTGTGTGTCAGCCTGGGGGCAGTGCTGGTAGTGTGGGCTCTTCCTGGAAGGGGCTGTTCCCCCACAGCCATACATATGAATGTGAGGACCCACTCATTTGGTAGGGGCTGGTGCTCAGAGGGCATGGTTTTAGAGGAATGCTTTAGAGGTGAACGGTGCAAAATACCACTTTGGGGTTGTTTTTCATGTGGAATTAAGATTATAATATACTTGCGAGCTCAAAAAAGTTAACTTTTCCTAACTTAGGCCCTTTAAGGTCTTAAGTTTGTAAAATCTAAGAGGTGCTTAAAAAGTTCCTCCGCAGAAAATTTTAAATATATTATACTTTATATGAACTAAACTTCAGTTCATGACTTATCAGCAAACAAAAGAAATTAATGTAGTTATCCTGATTTATTTTGCTTTAATCTAGCACTATTGGAGCAAAGTTTGAAATGAATCAACTGAGTTTTCAAAAAGTCAGAAGGTAGAAATGAAGAAAAAGTCAAACCCTTACTCACTTTCATTTCTGATTAGAGTTGTTAAACACAGCGTATTCATTTTTCTAACCAATAACTAGATTGTTTTCATAATTTTACAGGAAAGACTAAATTTGCTCTGAGAAAAGTTGCAGTTAAGAGTCTGTTTGTTGCTTCGCACACCCTCTTAAATACAGAATGTTCCACTAATTGCTTACCAACTCATGAAAGAAGTAATAACCAAGAAATGACAGCTTCTGCGGCCATCTCGAAAGCAGAGCCATCTGCCAGCAGAAGAAGATAAAGTAGATTTAAAAAAAAGTATTTCACAGATAGTTATTCATGATTACAGTGTTTGGAGATGCTCTGCAAAGAAACACTGCATTACTGATGTTTATTTCACCTGAAACTGTTCACTGAAACAAGTCAAGAGAGGACATTGACAACTGAGCCATCCCAAAGTTACTTGCCAGCCCACAAAGTCATCTGAGTAATAAAAGAACAACTCACTGCAACTATAAATGAGGCGTCAAAAGAAAAAGATGGGCAGACATAAATATAAGACATCTCTACCTTGATATAACTTTGTTTAAAGTGGGAGAAGGACTCAGGAGAACCATTCAGAGGATCTGAGGTGTTAAGACATTATTTAATGCTATGTAATGTAATTAATTGGATAGGAGATTTATTTTTAAAATTTAAACATCAGACACCGTCCATCAATCTACTATCTAATGCTTTTTTTTTTTTTTTTTTT
>NC_050521.1:24639393-24653686 GCF_002922805.2 Oryzias melastigma | reverse complement strand
CTTTATTTAAATCTTCCTATTCTAAAAACCTGTTTTTTTTATCTGCTTTGGTTATTGTTTCTGATTAAAAATGCTCCACAAATCTGGTGCTAAGATCATTGTTTTCACTTTAAGTCCACATCATCCAAGTAAATGTCAGATCAAAGTCAAGTTTTATTGATTTCACTTTAAAGTCAAACTTTAAAAGTTGTTTTCAAATTAGTCAAAGTCACATCAAACTTATTAGGAGTTACACGACTGTAAATTTGGAAGGTTTTTAAACGAATACTGTCTTCTCTGTGCGTATTAAATTACTAATTATATATATATATATATATATATATATATATAAAACATACATTCATTTTTCTTACCTACTACATCCCTTTTGGGGTTGCTGGATCTTGTCCTGGCCACTGTTAGGCAAAGGTGGGGTACACTCTGGACAGGTCCCCAGTGTGTTGGGGGGCACACAATCACACCAACACACATTGGGACACCTTAGAGTAAGGATAGGAAACTCCAGCCCTCAAGGGCCGCAAATGTCTGCATGATTTCCAGATATCCAAGCCCTATTTGTAACTTATTACCTGGATCAGGTGTGGCCAGCCAATTAGAATATGCTGGAGGAGGGTATGATGGGAAACATTCAGGAAGGCAGCCCTGGAGGCCTGGAGTTCTCCCCTGCTTTAGAGTAAACAATTAACCCAGGGCTGCCCATTCCTAGTCCTTGAGAGCTACCACCCTGTTTTCCAGCTCTCCTTACACTGCTTAGCTGAACCAGGTGTGTTCCATCAATCAGAATGTGAAGCCGTCTGACTGAGCTAATCAGCAGCTGGGATGGCTTGGAGATCTGGAAAAACAGACAGGGTGGTAGCTCTCCAGGAGCAGGAATGAGCAGCCCTGAATTAACCTATAAAGCATGTATTTGGACGGTTCAAGGAAGCCAAAGAGTCAGGAAAAAAACCCACACAAACTCCACACAGAAAGATCCCAGCTGGGATTTGAACCAAGGCCTTCTTCCAGTAAGGCTAGGGCGCTAACCACTGCACCACTTTGCAGCCCAGGTTAAAAAAAATAAAATAATTACGAATAATATTTTAGTGCTCATTAAGGCAGTCACACACAAGTCAAATTAATTTATATGTAAAAATATATATAAAAAAATGAAAATGGGAGGGAAAGAAGAAAGACTTAAATTGTTTACCTCTTTTAAAAAGTAAATGAATAAAAAAAAAATGAAAAACAAAACATACTGTCAGTGTAGGAATAAGGCGAGAAGATTGGGGCAAGAAAGAACAAAATTTACAATTAACGATATCAATCAGGAGTGTAGAACAAATATGGATATGACTATATTTTTTTACTAGATAGATTTATAGTCATTAACTTTAAACTTTGAGAGTTTAAACAAGACAAAAGTTGAAATTATTGTTATATATATATATGGAGAGAGAGAGAGAGAGAGAGAGAATTTCCATGATAAACAAGAAACCAAAATAGATATTTTGTAAAATGAAGGATCTTAGTTATGCCTCTCCTGAAAAGAAGATCCACGACCTTATTGGAAATCTTATGCTTACGTCTTTTATTTTGGGTCATTTTCACAGGTTAAACAGATTTATGCCAACATTAACATTTCTTCAATTGGTGTTACTTTGCATTTGTTCCACTTAAGTACTTAAAACCAAAACTTCTGTATGGGTGTGTCTTAAGTTGATTAAGCAAAGAAACTGTCATTTTTTTATTAACCTTTATTTAACCAGGGTGAGTCCCATTGAGATTTAAAACCTCTTTTTAAAGGGAGCCCTGGTAAATAAAATGAAATTTGAACATCTAACTCATAAATATCCTGAACTAAAAGTAAAAAGGTTAAAAGTTACTCAATTCAAATGTAAAAATCAAACTTCTTGCCTCCTGATTTTGGATACACGTGAAAGTGTGTAGCAACATTTTGTGCAAGGAAGCTAACTGGCTCAAAGAGCCACAATAGACACATTTTGCAGCCATCAGATCAGAGGGAAGCATGTCTGACATGATAACTGCTGTGGGTAATTTCCAGTCTGCGTGAAATACACTTTATCTTTGCACTAAAATCATTTTGCTTGTCAAGCTTTTACTTGAAAAAGCCTTTTTAAACTTTGTCCTCTTGAAAATCACCTCCATAATGGAGGCTGGATGACACAGTGCTGCTTTCAAGTGCCAAAGTCACGTCATAAATTTCTTAGTTGGACACATGAAAGCTTTCTTATGAGATCTCATCTCGTAATAGAGTTAATATATGCCTTCAGAAGGTAAAAGGCAGCGAGAGGATGAGGCGATCAGGGACTTCTCTGTATTTCAGGGTAACGTGTCACATTAGTGCTGACTTGGTTTTTACTCCTGCTGGACTCTTGTCTCTGCAGTCCCTCTTCTTTGTGGAGATTGTTGATATGAGGACACAAACAAAAATGTATATTTTGGGGAAAGTTATGAAGAAGCATTTTGTCAGTTGTAGCTACAACTTATAATAAAGTAGAATTTCCAGAGTAAAATCAACAAATTCCATTAGTCCAACTTTATCTGGATTATGACCTTATTCCAGATAATATCATCAAAAATGGTAAACTGTGTTTACTTACAGTATATAGTACTTTTCTTCTTCGTTTTAAGGCCCAAAGCACTTTATGGTCGCAGTACCATGCACACATACATTCACACACTGATGGTGGCTCCACTGCCTTACACAGGCGCCAGTCTAGAACCACCAGGAGCAATGTTGGTTAAGCATACGTCAACACATGGGTGGACAAGGCAGGAGTCGAACCTGTGATCTCCTAATGTTAATTGCTACAACTGCAAATGATTTTTTTGTCTTGATTTACCAGAAAAAAAAGACTATTTCTAATGTGTTTTAACCAAAAAGTTTGCTAAATTCATCTACTTAAGTACCAAAACATTCGTCTGAACAGATAGTGTTGAAACTGCAAAAGCAGCACTACTAGGCCGGAATTCTAACAGAATACATCTTAATTAAAATACAGATGCCACTCAAAAGCATAACCAGTCAACTAATCTCAGCAACCACTATTAGTTTTCTTTAACATGACTTCATTACCACTATCTGTGGTTCTGAGGATCCCATCAGGTCTTTGCTTATTCACAGAGCTATTTGCAGAACAGACTAAAATAGAAATCAGTCAACACTTAACATTTTAAACATACTCAAAGGAAAAAAAAATGATGCAAGAAACACTGGTGGCTACATTGCTGCCATGGAGCTAAGTAGGCTCACATGGTGGTGAGTAAAGGCTGAGAAGGGTTTGTTTAAACACTCAGCTTGTGGAAAGAAATCGTGTCTGCAGACAGCAAACACTCAAAAAGGTCAGACCTGAGCATAGAAACAGCTGGGGATTCTTACTGCATGCTGGGCCACATTAATAACCTGTTTCTATTTTTGTCAAAGCTTCTGGTACCAACTATATATATAGATATGTATGTGCAGATAAAAATTCCCAACTCACTCTGTGAGTGAACTGAAATTAGAGGGAAAAAAAAGTTTATTTCATAGAAAACAAAAATGCAAACATTAATAAAAAAAATGTATTACCAAATGCAAAAAAATAAAAAAGATTATTTGTAACAGCTGCTGATTTCTATGATGGAGAATTTGGGTTAGCTTACAAACAAAAATGTACAACAAAATTTACAAATAAGTTGTACATTTAGGGCTTTAAATTGAGTAATATTATCTTTTTTGGTGCCCTAATACTGTGTCGTAATTTTGTATTTCAGCTTTTGTTTTTTTGTTTCTCCCCCTCTTCACTTTCAGACCTCTAGTTGCAATTTTAATGAGTCCCAAACATCACCCCCCACGTAAAATTAAAGACAACTATAAAAATGAAAAGTTTAAAGAAGAAATTTCAACTTTTAATTGAGGACTGAGTGAGAAAAACAAACAAAAAAATGAAAATAAAAGAAACAGCAGCTGTGACAACTTTTTTCATTTGGTAGCAATTTTAAGTTTTCAGTATTTTGTCAAATGAAAAAAAAATGTCTCTTTTTTCACATATGCAGTTTTTTCCCCCTTTTTGAAGCTATCAATGTATACTTTCCAGTTTAAAACTTTCCAAATGTTCTTTTTTTTTACCTCAAAATGGACAGTTTATTTTCCAAATTAAGATTATTTGGATTAGACCTCATAGATTGACTTCAACTTTTGTTCCTTTACCAAATACTAGAGAGTTTCAGTATTCCGTGCTGTCTCTCAGCTGTTTCTGTTATATTTCTCTTGGACAGGAATACCACAGGAACCACTCTTGCCTTCACTTTACACATTTTTTCCCAGCTCAAGGAGTTGAGAAAGTGCTAATACAATATTAGGAGAAAGAAAAGTATCCTAATAGGTGTAAGATCCCAACTGGAAGACCAGAAGATTGAGTTCCCAATGTGAGACAGCAGCAGGAGGAAACAACAGCTGGCTGTTCAATTTAGCGATCAAAAGGATGAACTGGATTAACTGAAATAAAACAAACGCACTGGCAGATGTTCTTCAACATCAGGAAGTCTAACTATGATGAAGTAACAGAAGCTGATAAATTAACAGATAAAGATGGAATTTTACCAGAAACTACAGGACAAGATGAAAAGTTTAGATGATAAAAACTAGACTTTAAGAAAAGAAAACTCAATTTTATTAGAAAAAAACCTGAAGTAAATATGACAACAATTCCATCTGTGGAGGAGCTGAAAGTTAAAAGGAACTTAAAAACCTTCTCAGACAACTCCAAAAGCAGGAAGAAAAGAAATAAGTCTACATGTTATTAATTTTAGAAAGATCTGTAGGAGCAGGCGAAGGAGCAGGAAAGTGATATGTTTTGTTTTCGAGAAGCTCAACATCACAGCTTAACTTGAAATCTTCTAGAACCAGCAAAAATGACTCATTAGTTTAAACGAAACAGAAAACAGAAAAACTCAATAAAATAACCCCCAGACCGAAATGCTTCAAGATAACTTAATTCAGAATAAAAATAAAAATGAAAACAAAAAACAAAAAAACAGGCTGATTAGAAACCTGGAACTCTCTATGGAGGTTTCAACTCTAAGACCATATATCAAAAGTACAAAATGTTCAGGGAAAAAAAAAAATGCTGCTGCTAAAGAAGAAAATCGGACTGTAATTTTTAAAAAAAGGACTTTCTTCAGAGGAAAATCAAAGACTTGAAGGTAGCGATCCAGACTCTGGAAAACCAAAGAGCAGTTTTCCAGAAGGAGCTCAAAGATCTCCAGATGCAACATCAAAAGGAGAAGGAGGAGTTGAGGGAAAACCATAATCTCAGTAAAAAAGATAGTTCATGCATTTATTCCACAAAAAATAAATGTAAAAGGGCTACAACTGGCCATTAATAACAATAAAATAAAATGATCGGAAGGGCCGGATATAATTACCTGGAGGGCCGGATCTGGCCCCCGTGCCTTGACTTTGATGCGTGCTCTATATCAGGCAAAATTCTTTTTAGTGTATGATAATTATCACAAAAAACAACCCCAAAGTGGTATGTTTCCTCTGTTCATTTCCTCTAAAATCCTGTGCTCTGAGCACCAGCCCCTCCCAATCCACAAAATGATTGGGTCCTCACATTGTGACATCACAAAGTGGGGAACAGCCCCTTCCAGGAAGGGTCTGTGCTGCCATTTTATTCATTTTATTTGCACAATATGCACATCCGTCTTAGCAAAAGTTCGGATGTCGTTTCTTTTCATGTGTGAAACGCAGACACGCTGCCAAGGCCAGCTGGGTTGAAGTGAATGGATGGCGCCCATACGGAGCGAAAGGCAGGACCATAGAGATAGAGTTGTCGAACTTCCAAGTAGTAAAAAGGGGCTAGTCAAATTAACTCATTTTTATTTAAAACAAATCCTTCCTGAGTGTGCCAAAAGTAATGTATTATCATTTATATGGCTATGGTTTACTCTGAAAGGGTTAGAATAGCAATAAATAAAACTGAAGTCTTATTTCTGAGACAGCAGCAAAACAAAAGCAAGACTCTGGTCTAAAAATAAAAAAAATAATTTAATAAAAATAAGACTTCTATTAAAATATGAAAAATGAAAGAATGAAGATGCTGTAAAATGTCATAGATAAGAAACTGAAGGCTAATAAGAAACCTGGAGCTCTCAGTGGAGGAGTCAGAGCTGAAAGATTAAATTTTGAATTTAGACGATGTTCAAGAAAGAACTACTACATTGAAAAAAACAGACAACCAACAAAATCAATGTTAAGATTCAGAGTTTGAAACAAAGAAACTGCAATTCTTCAGCAAGAACTTGGAGAACTGCAGGGAGAATGCAGAGAAGAAGAAAACATAATGTTTCGGTTATGTTGGCAGTGTAAACTGATTTATTTAGGATGCAGACTGTTACCAGAAGTTTTGGACTTGCTCCCTAAAAAGTTTTAAAAATTGATCTTAGTTGACGATAACATCTATTGTTGGAAGAAGGAATCAGAGTATTGTAGTTTGCATCTCATGAGTCTTTTTCTTGTCAGTTCAGCTGCAGTAAAAGCTGATAAGAACAAAACTTTTAATTCATTTTTTTACCAAGTAAGCTTTCTTTCCTGTAACATAGCAGCATCGAAAGTTGTTTCTCAGGTTAAAGTGTGAATACAACTTATAGATTGATCGCACTTTTGGTTTTCTTTGTCGTAAAGTTCAGGTGGATCCTCTTGGCTTTTAAACTCCAGCAGTTCCTAATCCTGAAGAGGGATTAAAGGTCCTCTCGCTTAATGAATCTTGCAGTTTGTTGGGGTATGCTTGCATCACTCAGTGACAGATCAAAGGGGAGAGGACGGAGACTTTCCAGGAATGGCAGAGAATGCTGACGAATAAACGTATGCAGGTCCTGTACGCCACACTTAAGAGTTTAAACACATTTGTTACAGATGAGGTGAGAAAGTGCAAATATTTTTAATTGGTGTCAGTTTGAAGTTAGATAACGAGTAAATGTGATGTAGTAATCCGTCCAGACTTTTGGTTACAGGATAGTTTAAGTTCTATAAAGGTTTTACCTTGTATTTCTCACTTATACTATAAACAAATATACTCTTGATATTGCTTATGAGGTAAAGATTTGATCAAAGTATATTTTGGAGTTGCAGAAGAAAGTCAGAAAAGACTTCCCTGAAACCTTTTCTTGTCCTCAAACATGTTAAAGTCAGATACATAATGATGTGGATGGAGGAAGAAGAAGAAAAGGACCAAAAAATCTATTAAAATGTAATAATTTTCATAAAAGTTGGATCAAACTCATACAGTGCACTCTGGATCTTCACCATAACAGACAACGCCCAGTAAAATGGACCTCACAGATATATTCCCCGAGGCGGAGGAATACCTTAATACCTTAAATGGTTGTCTTCACCACATCTACTGTATGTCTTAAAGGGTCTTTGTTTTTCGGTGGAAAAGTACTGATTAGGTCATTGAAACACCCCCAAACTGGTTTCAACTGGTCTGGAGCTCCAGATATGTTAATGTAACAATGTATTCTTCAGATTCAAAATTTCTTGTTGGTTTGCTTTATTTTGTATTTTTTTGTTTGATGTAGAGTTTACTGAACAAGGTTCTGATTCATTCATACATCATTACTAGTCGTCGGTTATCTAAGTTAACGCGTAGCTTCAATCGCTCAGAAAATACATAATATTGATTTATAACTTTTAAAAAGTCATTACATCTAAATGAAAACTTCTGTGCTTCAGAATACACCCCTCCGTGGCACAGTGCGACACAGATCACCCTACCGGCGGAGGGATACCCAGGTCTAAGTCCCTATATCTTTGCCTTAAAAAAAAAACCTCTAAATGTCCATATAATTGAAGAGGTAGGGAGAAGCCGTGTGGGAAGAATTCAGTCTAGACTCAAATGTCTTAACTTCAAGACAATTAGCTTGATATATAATAGTTTTCTTTTATTTCTTCTTTCTTATAACTAGTCTCTTCAGTTTTTTTAGCTATAGTGGTCAGGATTTCCCTTCATTAACGTTATTATTTACATTTTGGCAGCTGAAATTTGAAAAATGCCAGAATTAACTTCACTCACATAACCTTGTTAGACCATCAATAAATGTACATTTCTTGATAAACAAGGATCAACTCGAGTAACATCAGCCCTGTATTACAACCATTGAGCTCACAATTCCTTCACCATTTAGAATTTGTCAAAATTAGCAGATAAAACAAGTCTTACAGAATTTTGGGGAAATATGGAGACTATGAGGAAAAAAAGGAAAACAACTAAAAGGAAAGAAAGAAGCGATTCTGAAAACTCATACCTAAGGCTATAAAGGCTAATCTTAAAGACAGCACGGAGGCTGGAGTACATCAATTCAGACAAGATCCTTAGAGAAGGGTTTTTGCAGATGCCCCAGAGATGGTTCAGCACTTCAGAGGAGGTACACAGACATTTTGAAAGCCGTAATAAAAAAAAGTTTGCAGTATTGCACAGATATGTATGCAGTGTAGAATTGGATTCCCAAAGTCAGGAGGAAAGATAACTCCATGGTGCTGGGGAGACCCACAACCTAGTGGGACTTCCAGATCTGCACTGAAAAAAATGCTGATGGCAACTCAACACCAAGGCAGTCAACAAGCTTTGGACAAAAGCAGCCATGACAGCTGCAGCATATCCAAGTGACAGCATCACTGAGAAAGGGAGACATGAAAAGCTTGGCTTCAGGCCCAAAACGCAGCTTGAAGAAAGATATGGAGAATCAGGCCCACACTCTTAAAAGAGGTGACCGGAAAATCTTTGAGGTGAGACTCCAAAAGTGGCTCCAGCACCAGAAAGGCCATCAGTCAGTCCGATCAGCAAGAACTGTGGGGGGAGGCTGTGGGGGTCTCTGAGGTTAAAAAGCAAAAGCTTAAATACAAAAGTAAAAGTTGGCCTCTCCGAACTGAAAAAGAATGTAGGGCAAAGCTGACAAGAACAAAGGAAACAAAAGAAACTGTCAAAAAATGAACAATTTTGACAACATGTCTGTCATATAATTCAAGTGCACAACTTTGAGTCACTATCGTGTTTTTACTGAATAAAAAAAAAATATAAAAAAAAAAATCAAACAGAATTTGATCCATTAAAAATGTACGGAGCTCCTGAAGGGACATAGGAGTAAAAAAAAAAGAAATACAAATAGTACAGGTTTCTCATGCGCTCAAGAAAGTATCTGGTGTGTTCAAGAAACTAAGTGGTCATTTGCGCACAGGAAACTTTTTTCTGAGTCAGTTACCTGAAAATCAAATTTTTAGTTTTATTTTATCATTCGATTTGCCATCAAAGACGTTGCAGTTTTGCTTGGAGTGCATCACTGCTATGTTTTCTCTGAACGTCACCTAAAACCAGTTCTCATGATATGTAGTTCACTTCTATGGACACTTTTATGTCCCTTTAGGGGCTCCGTAACAATTCCAAATAGTTTCAGCAAACCTGAGTTGTTTTATCTTTTTTTTTTTTTCTTACAAAAGCTGACTTGCCAGTACCTAAATCCTTTTTTTTAACCTTCTTTTTTCCACCCTCATCTTCCATCCAGAATACTGACAATGTTTGCCAGGAGAAATCTAACAGACAGACATCATTCTGAGTACAGGTCTGCAGTGTTCCCTGAATACTGCAGAGCTGACAGAAGGCAGACTAACAATTACAGGTAATTAGGAGTCAGTGGGTAATCCACGTGAGGAAGCCTGCAGAGATAACATGGAGAACATCATTAATACCTCCTGACAAAGTGAAGCAGGGGGAAAAAAAATCCACTAGAAATTATGATTGTTATTATGTGTGTGTTGGGACTTGTGAGACCCTCCAAAAACTCAGTTTTGGCGCAATGGAGCACCCTGTTACATGTGTGAACTTCACCACCATAAATCACAAACAGAATCCCACAATTAGACGCACAGGGTGTTTTCAAAGAGATGAGAGGCAGCAAACTGTTATGCTTTCACCACTCTAATGTAAGGACCAATCTGATCAGAGAGATCAAAGAGAAGCTATGTTGCATGTTTTCCCTTTTTCCTCTGATTTTGCTTGTGTTTCCTCTTGACAAAAGTAAAGTATGAAAAATATAGCAAAGATAAAGATCATCTGGGGCTTTATGGAGAAAAAACCTGATTTATGAAAGATTGCCAGTTTAAACACATTGTGTGTGATATGATCTTTTGGGCACAAATATTGAATTTCCTTTAGCGATTCTTGGGTGGGACGCCTCTCTTTTGAGGCATGTCAAATTTAGTGCTTGACGTGTGGGAGGAGCTACCACCAAATGTTTTCGCTACATGGAGCTGTGTCTGTGAATATCTCATTACAATGCACAATTTATTTATTTTAAAAAGCTGTACAAAAATGAGATAATTTGGAGATTCTCCCCGTAAGGCAAACTTCACTCCTGCACCCGCGGCTGCGACTGAATGATTACCGCTTTCTGCTGCTACTTTCTTGTCTCTGTGACCCAGTTTGATGGTTTGCTGTCCCTCATCAGTCCGAGAGGGGAAACAATGAAAATAAGAATCAGAATTCTGTTTAATGAAGACGCAGAAGAAACTGTTGCCTGACTGCAATTATTATCTCCTATCTGTTTTTCTTTTTTTTCCTGGCAGCAGACAGATCCAAGCAGCCGTGAAGCCTGAAACATAAGCGCTGCCACATTCACTTAAACAGCAAAGTCAGTTCTGACAGATGTTCTGTTCTCATCTGTGTCTCTCTCACATGACAAGGTCAAATATATCATTTTGTGATACGGCCCATCTTTTAACCTGACTTTTATGATTGACTAGTAAGAGACTATTTCATATGATCATTCATAATAAATCATCCCTTACAACAACATGAATGGGTTCTGCCTCTCTGCTGGGTTTACAGCTAGGCCTCCTGTAAATGTGTGCATCACAAAAGCTGCAGCTGTTAAAGGATGAGTCGAGGTAATCAGGGGGTCTAAAGAGCTTGTGTGGACACACTCTAGCAGGTGTTTATGATGAGTGATGTGGACCAGCAGAGAGGAGAGAAGCAGCGAGGCCAAATGTGGGCTTTGGAGCTGGGCACTTAGGAGAGCTACATCCATTTTTTTTTTTCCTTCTTTGCCATGATAGTTGGACAGAAATGCACCGAACAGCCCAGAACTAAGAGTCAAGGATGATAGTGATGAAAGCACCAGTGTAGCAATTTGATATCACAAGTTACATGCTGCTGGGAGGATGAGGAGCTCTGTCTGTCTTGCAAGTATTAGATTGGTGAAACCTCACAGAGAGTTGGCAGGATTTTTCTCAGAGCTCTGCACTCTGATTCATTTTTCAGGAACACAACATGGACAGAGCGGGAGGACTTGATATTTTTTGGGGTCCAGATGACCCCTCTTTTAAAGTAAACATGCCTAGGATAGAACAAGGGTTAGATGGCAATGGCAGACCGCTTTTTTAGTTTGGAATCATGAGAGAAACTTTCTGATTCCATTTGAACTCAACTCTGCTTAAGATCTCTTCATGTACCAGGTAATTTTTGAAGATTATTACTTTATTCTTTAAAGTCTCACTGCAATCATAGTAGTGGGCGTATCAATCTAAGTATTGATAATAATGATACTAGCATAATGAGATCGATACTTTTGATACTCTCATTGCAGTTTTTCTTCATTTTTTAAGTAAAGTAGTAAAATTTACTGACAGAGTTCATGAAAGCGCTGAGTCCATCTGTTGCCAAATTGAGTAAAAACAGACAAATTTAAGCAAATAACCAACCAACTTTGGGGAAAAACTGCCAAAATCTGGCAACACCGTTTCCATTGCAGTTTTGTAAAATATGTCACTGTGGATACGCTTCAAAATAACTTCATCCAAGTGTAAAAACTTTTTTTCTAAATTTGAAATAATACATTGGGAAAATGTATTATTGCAAATTTAAATTGCACAATTTCCTAGTCAATGGGAATGCAGCTAGAAGAGTCACATATCTGGTAGGGATTTTTTATTGTGTTGTTTATGTTTTATTTATTATTGTTAAGCTTTTTCACCAGTGACTTTGTCATTTTATTACTGTCTCTAATTAAAAGATGTTTGTGATGATGTTATACTTAATATTTCATTAAATAGTTGCTTTTTTATTTTGCATATTATTGTTTTCCTGATATAATTATTGTAGTATGCCATTACTAATAAACATGTTCAATATTTTGAGTTATTTTGACAAAAATATATATGTATATTTCATTGTTTTTCTTTCTTTATACAGAGTAGCTGTAGTCTTCATTAGAAATTCACCACTGAGGGCAGTTGTGACAGACACATTATGTCTTTAGTTGAGCTTCTTGCTTTTATGTAGCCATTTATTGTGTTTTCAGTTTCTAATAACAAATATTACTTTTTTTACTCCCATTTGCTGCTAAGCCTGAAGTATACTATTTTCTTTGTTCTCTAGATCAACCTGCCCATGTGATAAAATTATTAGACTTTTAGAAGCCCCTATTTTATTGAGTCTCAAAGTTAAACCATTTTAATAAAGGTTTTCTTATATATATATATATATATATATATATATATATTGAAGGTTATATATTGAAGGTTTAAGGGTATTTTTAGACGTTGTGATTTATCTATCCCCTACTGTATTCAAATAATTTCTTTATATACTAAAGTTTGATTGTTCCAGTGAACTGAGTGATGAAAAGCAGGATTATTTAAATCCTCCACACACTTTTCAAAAAGATGCCATGAATAAAAAATATCTATATTGGTAAGCTGCAATCTCTCAACAAATAAATTTCTGCTTTATTTTTTCTTTTTTACTTGTTAACAGTATAAAAAGCTTTTTAACTCTCAATGATCTCAACTTTTTCTAGCTTTATACTTTGCCATCTGACTTTATTCTCATAAACACTTGAAGAAAGTTTGGCTTTCACACCGGTTACTTTCCATTTTACTTCGCTGAATTCAAACTCTCAATTTGAAAAGGCTTTCTGGGATATGGAAACGACCTCTGAAAATGACTTTGCACACTTCACCGACAGTCTGATGGGTGGGTCAGAATAAGCTGGGGGGTCGGGGGCATACATAATGTAAAAAGAAACAAGAGTTGAGAAAAGAGAGAGGCAAATGCAGCAGCTCGGGAAGCAAAATAAGAGCAAAACATGATCCTGAAATGATCTTCAGACTCTTCTTCCAGGAGATTTAACCCCAAAGCGAGGACCATCTACCTTTTTATTAGAGCCGCTTTGTATGGCTGCAAAGGTAAAACCATGCAAAAGCATTATAAGAAAGCTGAAAGGTGACCCTCTTCAATTTCTACTCTTAAAAGTAATTAAATTAAAAAAATCATGGGATCAAACTGTGATTTAAACTTTTACGTCTTATCTCTACAGTGCTGACACATGCATGTTAGACCACCTGTTCCACATCCGCTGTTGGTAATACACATTTTACAACTGAGGTCTGTTAAAAGGAAAAATGAAAAAGTAGATTACTTTCATTAATTGATTCAAAAACATTAGTTTAGCAGTTTTAGTGCAAGTATTTTTTTACATAAACTATAGTGACATTTTGAAGTTCCACTCCGATCATCTTTTGATCTACTTTCAAATCCTTCCCAGTGTTTTTGTTCATTATAATTATAGCCCACATTTAAACAGTGGTGCTGTTTCCTAGGAAATTAATGAGAAATTTGCCTCAGTTTAATCTGTTTACTCAATATCCTGCTAGCTTACAGCCCTTCACACTCCCAACCCAACATTACTTAACAAAAATGGTGAGTGATACCAGAGCTATCCAGCCGTACTGTTCTGATCCAAATGCCAACTCGGACGAGGAAATCAATGGATCTATTTGTCTTTTTGAGTGGAAACGGGAGCTTATGGGTCACCCTGTGTGTTTTCTACGTCACAAATATATGGTCTATTTTTTAAAACATATTTTTTTAGTCTGCTCCTGATTTACAAAAAAATTAAAAAATAAATACTCAAAAGTGTAATTTTAATCTTATTTTTCTTAATATATTAGAAAAATGCAACATAAACATAATAAAAACAGTTTTCATTAGAATGCCTCTTTTAGGCAACACAAAAGAACAGACAATTCTATTATGATCATATTTTCCTAAAAGCCCCTTTAATCTTAGACGTTTGTGATGTGGAGACAATAGTTGTGATGAAAATCCATCCAATGCTTCAGCAAATGTGTTCTACCAATGTGCTGCAAATATAATCCTATAGATTTTACATTATGTGTGATCAGATCTTCCTTTAAGTAATGACTCATGAGAACAACCTATTAACAACTTTTTTTTTTTTTATCATATATGGGATT
>NC_050521.1:24615427-24639295 GCF_002922805.2 Oryzias melastigma | reverse complement strand
AGGGGAAAAAATGCACTTTTTTTCAACCAAATGCAGTAAATACAGTTTTCTTAAGTTTTAGTGGATGTTAGCATAAATAATAAATGTGTTAGGATAAAGTAAAAGGCAACCTTACAAAAAGTCTTTGATTAGACAGTGGTTTATCATCCAGCTGGGCTCGGCATAGGCATGCCTTCTAAAACTTTTAATAATTGCTTTACAAAGTCTGAATTTTTGTAGCAAAATTTACTTTGAGCGTGCAGAACAGAGAGGGATATATAAATATATATATATATATATATATATATATATATATATATATATATATATATATATATATATTTGTAATAAACTAATCATTTAAAGACATTTTTTACCCTTTTTATACTTTTTTTCTAACATTTGGTCAATTTAACTCCTAATTACTTGAAATATGTTTGTTAGTATCTCTTGCATTCCTATTTTGTGAATGACTTTAAGTTTAAGGGAATTTCTGCCTAAGTTTGCCTGAGTGAAAGAAAGAAGTCCCAGTGGACAGTAATTATCAATGATAACAACAATTTATGTTATTCATCATTTGCTTTTTTGGTGCTGATCTAAAAACCCTCATGACAGTTAGCAGCCTTTGTTCTCTTTCATCTTTAATTTATGAGATCTGCAATTATTTATCAGTTTCCAACTGTGTGAAACTGCACATCCAGCCATGCAACGGCACTCTTTTTATTTATTTTATAATATTTTTTGGCAAGTTGTTTATTTGCAGAGCAGCTCTTCGGGGACAGGTGACAATGGAGCTGTAGCTTCTTATCTTTAGAACATTGTGGCTTTTTTGTTAACTTTCCTTTGTTGTCATTTCTTAAAAAAAAAAAAAACAAAAACATAATGAATTCTAACATGATTTATTTTAAGTTTTACAGGCTACAACCTGAGGAAAAAAAAGATACATTTCATTCAGTTTGAGTATCTTAGTCTGACATTTTGTCACAATAATAACATGATTTCCGGCTCACATTAAGAAAATGTTACCATGATCTCGGATGGTGCAGTCTGCCCACATGCATCTCATTTTTAATGTCAAACTGTCCTTTTTTTTAAAATCTGCAAACGGGATTTCATTCCAAAATCTAACTTTTAAAACCATACTTCAAAGTAAATTCCAGCAATAATTTGATCTTTACAACTGTTAATGTCTTGGATGGAGCTATTTTAATAGTTAGTCTGGTGTGAGAAGTTAATAAATCCAAATTAAGTTATCAGTTACTTAGAGAATACAGGACTGACTTGTTAAATTTTGTCATATTTTTTTCCTTTACTTTCATTCAATCAATTTCTTCCCCAAAAAAACTGTTTTCATTACAATTAACAATCATATTATTGAATATTACTTTTTTTCTTCAAACTTTTGTTATCCAACATATAGAAATGTTTCAAATGTTTCAAATGTGTTAAGTGTGTTAAGGTATAAGGTGTTTTTTGGTATCATTTAAAAGTAGAGTATAGTAGAGAGCACCTCAGGTCAGTTTCCACTCCAATACACAGTACTACAGTATTTAAATATCAAAGTAAAAGTACTGTAAAAGTAAGTGTTATACAAGTTTTGACCTTGTGAGTCAAAATCGCATAATTTCAGTATTAAAATGTCATCAGGTGAACCAGAAGTCTACACTCATACAATACCAGTGGCTCATTTCCTGTTCATAAACTCATTAAGGAGTTGTTGGAACCGAGATTTCTAACTGTTTTCCAGTAAAGAAGCTGTAACCACAGGTGAGGCACAAATGTGTTAGAATCATTAACTGTATGTGAGAACTGGACTGAATGGCCCCTCCCTCCTCACTTGTTCAAAATGGTAAAAATAAAGCAAGAAAAGTAAGAAAATGTTTTAATGCAAATCCAGCAAGATGTACTGCTGCAGTCAGCTAAGGTGTCGTTCTTAAATGAACTTGACTCAGCATGCATATAAAGTTATGAAAACTCTTGATCTATTCATTAAGTAAACATGAAGTAAAATGTAAGAATTAGTCTGAATTCTTTGAAGGAGACATGAATAATGCTCTCATTTCTTCAGGCAAGAGAAATAAATGAAATATTTTTAAAACATTTCCATATTTTAAATTAAACGTATTCTATTGCACTGTTGGTGAACTGATGAACTAAATTTACTATAATTTTTACAAGACAAGATGTTAACACAACCTTTATTAATAGAGTAGCACATTCAGCACAATAAAGACAAGCCGGTAGCAGTAATTTATTCATATCGTGTTTTAATAAATAATCCCAGTCTTCATGTGCTAAATAAGAATTATATTCAAAACTACTTTTTTATTTTATCTTTGGTGAAAAAATGTTTGGAGCTTAACCAATTATATATTACTGTTAAAAAGTGCTGGTAATGTTAGTCTATTTAAATAATATGTATTGTGACATTTCTATGTGTAAAAGCCCTTTAAAAAAAGAAAAGTTAAATTATTTAGTTCTATAAAGAAAACTCACCAAACCATTTCGTCTAAACACTTTACTAAATACTGTACAGTCCATGAAAAGTCATCCAAGTTCAATTCTCTCCATAGTGTTGCCTCTGAGTCCAAAATAGTATTTAAAATGCCATAAATGCTGCAACAGAAGATTCAATCGGAACTAACAAAATTCTACAAACTGATAAAAGTTTCCTGATATTTTCTCAGGGTGATTTGAGTTCAGTTCTTTAGGTTCTGATTGATTTAAAGACACTCTATTGGTAATTGTGCTTTAAACATGCTCCTGTGGGATTTTTCTGATGTTAAAGGACACATATATAAATATTAAGAAAATTCAGCTTAAAACTGCATTTCTGAGTATTGCTCTATTGAAATTGTTGTAAATCAGAAACAAAAGACTAAAAAGTCATTTGTTGAGACTTCCTCTTACAGACAAATCTATCTGTGGACGTCTTCGTTTTCATGGCCTGAGCTGGCATGTGGCTCAAAACAGTACAACTGGAAAGCTCCAATATTGGTTGCTATTTCTGTTGTACGTCTGTTAGACAGAGTGTATAAGAGGCTGTAAGCTAGTGGGAGAACTTGTAGCCAGATGGATGAAGGGGACTGGGTCCAGGCTTGCTCCGTGCCAACAGTCCTACCCACAACAATGGGGAATTTATAAAAACATTGCAGCTGTGCAGGAACTATGTCCTAGAAGATGGCAGTGATCAATTTAATTTTGGTTAAAAAGAGCAAATAAAAAAATAAAATAAATCAAATCAAATTTTAAGTTTCTTTTGACGTTTGTCATATGTGAAATGGAAAAAAATAAGATTTTTGGAAAAAACATTTTCATATTTGACTATAATACATACGTCACAGAAACTAGTATGTTTTTATTTCTAAAAGTGCTCAATTTACTTTTCCGTGTGCCGTGTATTTTCTATAGCAGCACCGGCATTTATTCCAAAAAATGTGTCAGTTGGCCTGACGTTTATTGCAAACAGAAGTCTGTTGGAGACCAGTGTTTTTTACATCTTAGACAGAATGATGATGGCTGATGGGTTTATTATGCGTCAAAATTTGGTCACAAAATGCAAACAACACCAGATGAACATTTAAGGATTTATTGAAATAATGAGTGCATTGTATTATCTTTTGATTTCCACTGACTGTAAAATGTTTCTTTTCTCTTTGAGGCATCAATCTGAATATCAAAAATCCTCTTTCCAGAAGAATCGTGCACCTTTGCGTTTTTGCTCAATAATCCATGTTCTAACCAGTTTTTCAAATTCATCGCATGCTTTTTTTGCACCTCCACCAGGAAATTGGTTGAACCTGTTTTCTCCATATATCAGCCATCTGTTTGCGCCATTCTCTGATAAGTTTAGGATCCACCTCAAAATGCCGAGCAGATTCCTCACCAGAATTTTCTATGGCGTTTGCCACCGCATGCAGTTTAAACTCTAAATTAAATCATTCTTGATTATCGCTACATTGGCTTACTATACAAATACCACACACCTGCCGTCTACATGACTTTGAACTGGGGGGAGTGTCTTAAAAGAGCCCAGCCACTACTGGAAGATATATAGAATATAGGCTTTTTCTAGTGAGTCTTTAAAGTGGGATGAGAGTCTGAAACAATATTAATGGCCCCAATGTCTCTTCAAAAACACCAGTTTAAAAGGACATACAAATAACCAGTAGAAAGAATCATTCAAGACAACGTTTTCAGTTCCAGGTGAAAGAAACTTAGGGTTTTTAGCATGGCATACAGAGAAAAAAACAACACAGTCGTTGTATCCACAGTGAGAGCGTGTTTCTGTGTGTAAATCTGTGTGTTTCAGTCACGACAAGATGTGTTAATTCACCTCTGCCTTTAAACCACTAACCCGGTCAATATATTCAGATTAGAAAAAAAGTCTCTAATTAGGCTCATGAAGGAGGTGGTGGATAACATTGTATTGCTGTCAATTTTATCTAAAAGGTTGGCTTTAATGATGAGATGGATTATTAAGCTGCGCTAATTGGCGGGATCGTTCATGCCAAGACAGCAGGACTCTGTTTATTGTTGCTTTTGATTGGAGAGCTGCAGCTAAATCTGCAGTCTTCTGACTCCAGTTGGAAAATTTAATGCCACATTATAATCCCATGGCCCAACAATTCACAAATTACAGAAAGGCTTTGAAGAATTATAATGATTGGAGTGCCTTTGCTGTTTTCATGCTAGAAGGAGTTGCTTGTGTCTTATCTGGGGGGAGTTTGAGTTCAATGTGGCTTTACAAATCTGATTCATGTTCATTACTCTAACCAGAGTCGGGTATTTATAATTGATGTCAAATCATAATGAATAAATTATTAAAAGTGTGACACAATCTAAAGAAACTCTATTTAGAGTTAATTATGAAACAAGCATTGATGATTTAATTGATCTAAAGACAAAAATAGGAATGCTGCTCAGTTCAGCTCATTTTACATAACGCCGGTCCACTGTAAAACCAAGGCAAGTACACCAAGACGGTTTTTAGTTCTTCTAAGACACCAAATCCTTCACACTACGATTCGGCTTCATTTTTATGGTAGAAATAATCAGTTCTATGAAATATCGCAATATTTCACATAGTGATAGAATGCTGCCTAAGAGATATTTAATTAATTATAATGTATATGTTTGACGTCTTACTTTTGTTTTTCACTTAGACCCCCGGCCACTAGTTGGCAGCACACCACCAAGACTCTTTCAGCAGCTCTACGCCAAAACAACAAGATCTTACGAGAATCATCTTGTGGTAGATGTGTACTCAATGAGACATGTACAACTTGGTTTTAAATAAGGTGAAACTCTGTGCCAAGTCGGTACTAGTATTTCTACATATGAAACTATGGCTTCCGTATAAAAATGTGGATTTCCGTATTTTGATGATCTCACCACAAAACTCATATATGAACTCAAAAATGTGTCCATGAAAATCTGTCTACGGTTAGGAGTTTCAGTCAACATACATGCTTATGGCATACATGTTTACTTCAACAGATGCAGTACTGTAGTGCAGATGACAAAAAGAAAGAAAAAAAAGCATCTAAGGCCTATTTAATTCCTCTCCTTCTTCAAGTCACTCTGTTTTGACACTTAAATGTCTTTGCACAGAATTGGTACGTTTTTCACTAATGTTAAAACATTTTTTCAAGCACCTGAAGCTTATTAAAAGTACTGGTTTGGCTATATTTAGCTATGTTTAGAACTTATAGGTTCTTATTGGTTTAGGGACACTTAATTTTCTTTATTTTTTTTAACTTAAAAATATGTTGTTGTGGAACTCATTTAACACTGAGTGTTATAAAATATATATTTTTTTAATTTTCCAAAAGCACCATGAATTTGTTTAAGATGTGATGTATTTTTTTTTTTTTGGTACAACTTTGGGATATATCAGGATATTTATCATATTGTGATGTGTATTTTGATACATATCATATCGCCAAACAGGCCAAGTCCAAACCACATTCGTCTACTTCCTTGCAATTATCTCCAAAGCATCAAACATGAGCTGTTCCTCTGATGGATTCATTCCTGATCCTAAAGCTCAAGCTTTAGTCATGCTTAAGCTTCTCTACATGTGGCTAAGATTTTCTGCTTGGCCACACTTATTCTGAGGCATCTCAGCATTTGGATTAAAGTTGCTGGACTGAACGCCATCACCATTCAAACAGAATGACAAATGTCCTCTGTTCGAGTTTAACAAACAAAAAAAGCAGACATCCAGCTGCCATCTTTTGGGCAAGCTGTGTTTAGACAGGACTTTCATGTGCCACTTGCTATATTTGGAAAACCAATTTGTTCTTTCCCCATTTGCATAGATTTCAGGCATATTGCACACTGCAACTTTAGAGGATTGACTCAGCTAAGCCCCTTAGTTGTTGACACTTGGGGAATAATGAACTCACGCTGCCTGATAAAAATGTGTGTGTGCACATTTGGGTTTATCACCGTGACATTAAGTCTTTAGTTCAGTGTGTCAAGCGAAATCTTGTTTAGATGTCATGTTTTCATGAAATTCAAGAGCAGATAAGAACTTATCTTGAAAATAAACAAGCCACGAAAAGACCACTAAATGGGCTGCGCTTCTGTTTCAGAAACGGGTTTATCTCAGCTGATGTTGAATAAATAAGCCAATTAGACGTTATAATTCATCAAAATGATCAGTACACAGATTTACGATTAGAAACCAGTAGTTTAGAAATAAAAAGCAGAAAGGAAAGGTAACAGGAGCTTATTCCCTTATTCCCTAAGATCCCAACCAGATTGACAATTCTAACTCAAAAACGTTTAAATCAAAAAGACAAAATAATATTAATTTTCACTTTTAATACTTAACAGGAACAGTAGTCAAAGGCAATGAAAATTCTATGACTCTTCCAGAAAAAATGTGCAATTCAACTGAACCATCACTCTCATGTTTCTAAAATCAGATATCAAAAAAACATTGAATTTTGGATTAGCAGTACAAAAATAGGAAAAAGGTAAATCGCTTTAAAATACACAATGAAGACAGCAGCTTTAACTAATCAAATGATAGGGAATGTTGAATTAAAAAACAGTGGAACTGTCATTAAAAATGAGTTTGTTGTGAAGCAGCAGAGCAGAGAAATACACAGCTGGACTCGTGCATTCATGTTGATCCACAGTTCAAGTGAAACACACAACGATTGTGTTGCAAGTGTCAGTGTTAAAGATCTATCAAACATTGACTTATAAATATGCACAGCACAGACTCTAATATGTTCAAGTCAAAGCTACTACACCAAGCAAACTGTTCACTGACAATTTCTTAAAAAGGATGCCAGAGAGAGAGGGGGGGGGGTACATTAATTTATTTGTATTCTTACAACATAAACTCTAACCTTTTTAAGTTTTTACTTAATATTCTAACCAGAAAAGGTTTTGAAGCCAAAAATGGAGAAACTGTGTGGCGTAGTACTTGACTGCACTTGCCTCACTGATGCTGAAGCAGTTTCATTACACGCTGTAAAAAAACAACTTTTTTTTGGGATGAAAAGGGATTTTAAGTTGTTAAAATTGGAAAATATAAGTTTTACTCATTAGGTGCAATAATTTAAGTCAGTACAACGAACCAAGGTAGTTATGTGCTTCAACATTATTTTATGAGTTGTCAGAACTCGTGTCTTGAAGTTGGTGTTCACCACAACTTGCCAAAGTTCTGCTAACTGTCATGCTTTTGTTGTGAAATGCGAGAACTCCAACTTTTGCAGTTGTTCTTGAAGTAGAGTCAGTATCTGTTAGTACTGGTTGGAGCAGCCTGCCCAGGTATGTGTTCCCTCATATTTATTTTGGTTCAAATAATGTTGTAAATCAATTTTTAGTGTGTTTTTTCTGCTATATTAGGCTAACAACATTAAAACTTTATCATGTGTTTTTGCTTCAGAAGGTTGAGTAAATCCGTCCCTTGAAAAATGTCAGTATTTCTCCCTAACTACTTAATGTCTTAACAATAGCTTAAATCACATATGTGGCTGAGTGATATTTAATTTTTTTATGTAAACAAGCTAATTATGGAGAGAGTAAAGGCTTATATGATAGCTACGGTCAACATTTGAATCAGTCAAGCAGATAGCTCAGTAGGCAGGGTGAAGGATTGGCGCTCAAGAAACCTTGGTTGAATCCAGGTTGTGCCAGGTAGTCGGAATTAATTTTTTAGGTTTGCTTAACTTTTATGTGTGTTAGAAAAACTGAAAATTGAAAGTAAGACAAACTTAAAAGCAAAACGGAAAATGCTAAGTTTAAGTGCTCAACTTGAAATTCTCCTGAAGTTTGTTGCCTTACAATTTTGAGTTCGCCCAACTTTTTTTTTTTTTTTTTTTTTACAGTGCAGGTTGTGCTGCCCATGCTCACATTTTTTTATTTTATCTTTAAAAATTGTTTTAAAAAATCTACTAATTAATTGCAAATCTGGAAAAAATTAATCGTAATTGATTGCAAATAATCTGCTAATAATCACAAAATGAAATCAGATGCAAGATTTAGAACCTTTTTAAAATCCTTTGCAATCAAGGGCCTAAAACTGTTTTCCTCTACTTTTGAATTTATTTCTATTTTCAATTTGAAAGACTACCTTCTTGCTTATTTGGTTTAATTTTAACTTGCACTTATGAGACACTATCTTTATTTAGTCATTTTCCCATGTTTTATTCACACTTGACATAAAATCATGCAAAAACAGAAAATTCCATCTTGAAAAATGGAATTCATTTTTCTGTGGAAACCCCGAAATGTTTTGACGCTCTGTTTTTACAACACAGAATGAAAGTTTTTGGCGTAATTTTATAAAAACATGAATAAAATGGGTCAACAAAATAATAAACACGTTTTTGAATGAAACATTAAAAAAAAACGTAGGTTAAAGTCACAGATTCTTTGGGGCCAGACATATTTCTGTTGATAGAGGAAATTCACGGACCTCACAGCTCCATGATTTGATCTTTCTTATGTAGCTTCAGTCTGTCTGCCTAAAAAAAATAAGAATTTCTCTCCTAAGAGTACTTGTGTGCATTTGACATTTTTCCTGGAATTCTCACTTTTTTTTCTGAGCTTTTACTTTTTTCTCAGAAATTTTCTTTATTGCATTTGTTATTAATCATGTTAACTTCTGTCATTTTATACCATAAACATTTACTGTTCTCATGACAAATACAAGGCCTGAGACTACAGAGCCACTTCCCTTTTTCTCTATATATTTTCAGATGTCTTCAACCACCAGAGGAAAGTAAGACAGGTGTGGTCTGCTTTTTTTAATAGAAATGTTTCATCAATTAGTTCCAGTCACAATGAGATCTCATATCTTCCTGCTTGTAAATAGCACCTCCGGGAAAACAGACGGGAGAGGCAATATCCTGTTTTATTTAACACAGACTTTTTATGAGCTTTACTGAAACAGGAATCTAAAGATAATTGTTATTGTCCCGTGAAAGCGAGGTGGGATGTTTTCAGGGGTGAAAATGTTCTATATTAAGGCATCAGGGGGTGTTTTGAGTGTTGGAGCAAGATTTCACCAAAATCTTATTTTGGTTTTTGCAAATGTAAAGTGGAAACGAATAAAAGTTCATCTTGTGAGAATAACTTTCAGGTTCAATAGCAGGATGCTGAAAATCATTAATTATTTCAAAGTTAAGAATTTTGCTTCATTTTTAGCACAATCTTCAAAACCTTAACTTTCATGAGTAATTGTTACAGTACCATCAGAATATTTCAGTCCCATTGATCCAAATTCCTTACATCCGCACAAACTTTAACACGACTTTTTTAAATGATATAAAACATAACACAACTGTATTTAAAAATAAAAAAAAACATATACTGACAATACTTAGACATTAGTCCAAATTATTTAGATTAAAAACACAAAGTATTAGGTTTACTGTCTAAAACTTACCAGTCAAAGTCACCATATCCCTATAGTCTTGTTTTATTGATTACTTATTATTAAATATGGAACATTAAGCAATCAGAAAGCCTCTTTATATGTCAGGAAAACCTTTTTATTGAAGTATTTTTAATCTTTAGAGTATTGTGCTTAAAACAAATTGTATTTTCCGCACTAAAGGGCACATCCTATCACGGTGCACTGTCAATAAACGTTCTACGTTGGAGCTTATGTCATAAATAAAGAACACCAAACCATAAGGAACATTAAACAGAACTAAAGGAGATCGGTCTGTCAGTCAGTCAGATGAACTGCAGGAATTCTAGAAAATAATTTGTAACATGCTACACGTTAGAATATTCACAACACTTGTAACTCGGTTTTGTTTTCAGAATTTTCTCGGAAACATGACAACAGAGATACTTACATTGCAGTCTTGCATGTTATCTTGCATGTTAACATATTCGTCAAACAACTTTTTCTTTCACTCCAACTCAAGCTGGTCATTTCCTGTGAATGTATGGCTTACATTTACATTCAGACTAACAAGTCAAAGGGACCACCATCTCTTCACTTTTCATTTTCATTCAATATGACGTAAAAAGGACCAAACAACTCCACTCCCATGTTTTCTGTCGTCAGATCATGGTTCAAAAGCAGATTTGAACATGGTACCTCCATATATATACTGGCTATTTTAAGGTGACTGTTACTAACGTTGGCAATGTGTCAGCTGAATTGTCCTTTCTGGGCTCTCTAATGAGAGCTTTGGATCTTATTAGGTGGAAAAACAATTGGGGTTTGTGAGTCATGTGGGTGCGTGGTGTAAAACATTGGATGAATATGAAAAGTGTTCCCATAAATAGACTTTACTTGGTTTGTGTGAAACTTTAATTACGCCCCCCTGCCCCCCCGATGAATCTCATTTCCGCATCTCCCTGAAGGGCCTTCTCTGTGATTCCTACTCTCTGTCGCATTCTCTATTTTTGTTTTCTGTCACCGTTTCGTTTTCTCCCCCATTCATCTTTCCAATGATTTGACCTTAGCGCTACTTTTTCTTGACTTCATGCGTCTGACATGCGTGTCGTTTGACGTGTTTAAAGTCAGACTGCTGGGACTAAATCGCCATGCAGCTTCTGTGCTGCATCCAGGCGATTTTCATCAAACTGTATGTGTGTTTGCTTTTGATCAGCCTGGGTGTGTAGAGGTCAGCGGTCCATCGTATCATAACCTGTGATCAAATCATCTCGTCTTATATGGACTCAATACAGAGAAGTCAATGACGGGGAGGAAGGGGCCGATGCAGGAGACCAAGGAGAGTAAACAGAGAGCTGGAGTGACAGTGAAGAAATAAAAAAAAGAAAATCAGTAAATCAGACTGAAAATTGGTTCTCATAGCTTCAGATGTTCTCGGGCGCTGCACAAATATTTTACTGGGCAAAGTTCAGAATTGGCTGCTGAGGTTTTGTGGATAACTAGAGAAAAATAAAAAATAAAAACTGCAAACATGGAAAAGATGCACGGAGGACCATGTTTTGTGTCGCGGCCTTGACGTGCGTCGAATGAGACGGATGTAAATGAGAAAATCCGGTCACTTTTCAAAATAAAACATTTTCAAAAAAATAAAATAATGGAAATGAATTGTTCTTTCTGTACGCCCCGTTAACAAATGACCCCGGGGCTTTTAGGATGACGTCACAGCAATGCCAGGCACGTGCCGTGTAACAAGACTCAGAAAAGCTTGTGTTTTCAGCAATAAACGTTTTAACCAGTTAGCAGTTGTACCCTTTTCTCTAAGAGAAGCTAATTGTTGCGTTACATCTGTCCGAGGTTCATCGGTTGCTTCTTTCCTAATATATTTACATCATGTGACGACTGGCTACTATTGATCCAGTTGTTCCACTCCAAGCATGGAGTGTATTCAGACTGAGAAATCTTAGAGCAACTGGATCTCAGGCTGATTGGAAACTCTGGTTCACTTTAAGAACACCAGATGTGTCCAGTCTGACATTTCCCCATCAACAATGACTTCTAATGATATTGTTTTTAAATGGATACATGAGCGAATGGATAAGTTTTAAGGGTTTGGAATAAAATAAAACAGGGTCAAAGGTAATTCAGTTTTTGAAATCATAGACTATATTTCATTTACATAATTTTGAACTGAATAAATGATGTATTTGGTTCAAAAGATCAAAAGAACAACAGGAGAAGCTTTGACGTTTATTGTCAAAAATCTGCACTGCTCTTGTAACAGGTCAGACTAATGAGCAGGTAGAGATGATTTGATTGTCCGTCACTCCTGTCATAGTTTCACTTTTCTCTGTGACTCCATTTAGTTACAGCTGCCTTTCTGCCTCTGCAGGAAAACCTCTGGGGTTTTACTCTGGTTGCCAGCTCCTCTGTTCTTTCTATTATTTCCTGTCAGTTTACTGTTCTTGTTCTCCTCTGCCGTGATCTGCCCTCTGTCAGCAAACCTTTTTTTCTGATATTTCTCAACAATTTTGAACAACAAGCTGTGTTTCTTTTCCTTCAAAAATCTAATCTTGGAGTCACACATTGGATCTTCAACTGTCTTTTTTTTACATCAAAAGTAGAGGACAACTGTTGACAACATTTTTCATTTTCTACTGCATCTACTGATAAATCATACATATTTAGTTGAAATAAAAGAAATACAGATATTAACTTTGAAAATCCATCTGATGATTGTCTCTCTAGAGGAGCTGCTAAAATGCTAATTTGGCTGCAGCTTAGCACCATATTTGTATGAAAACTGAACTGTATTAAAGATTCATAATTAAAAGGGAGTCAATAACTAGAAAGGAAAACACTTATTAAAAGTCCTTACAGCTCGTTTTTGACACCGCAATGCACCAGAATATTGCTTCTATTTTCTATGTACTTCCACTAAGCTTCCCAAAAAAGACATTGGCACATTTAAACCAGTGGCAGTTATAAAGTCACTTTCTCAAGTATACATTTTAAGCTGGGGCCTTTTACTGGACGGGTCTAAGCACCTTAAAGAATTTATGTGACCAAAGCTGTTACTGAAGGGAGGAATACAAATTATACTGTACACGGAGGAGATAGATGAAAAGTGCAACCTGCTGATATAAAAATGGCTACTTCTGTCCCAGCCCCATTAATGCTGCCCTTGAGTTCAGTTTAATAGTGAGACCAACAATGAATCACCACCACACGCTGGCTTGGAGACTCGTGTGCACACGTCTGTGAGGTTATGACCCGATCAGTCAGTCAGCTGGACCACGACTAAGCTTTTTTGGAAAAGGAAACAAAAAATTCTAATGTGCATTCAATGTTTTGGAAAAGCTAAGATATCAACAACAATGGAGGTCATCCAGCAACTCTTTTTTTTCTGCTTGTCAATTGACACTTTGTATATAGATTTAAAGTTGTTGAAGAGAAGTTGTGGGTGGCAAAGATGAATATAGCCGAAAAGAGGAAAAAACTTTTTCGCTTGGATCTAAAAGCTGGGAAAGAGGTATGGAGCCAATTAAGAGTCATAAAGATTTGAAACAAATTCAAGTTAAAATTTTGTTGTTGAGCTAAAAAAAAATAAAGCGTTTGAAACTTTTTGCAATTCCAATATAAATGAATTATCTTAAGTTTTAGATTTTCTGCTTTTAAGTTTCAAAACTCAAAAATTTAGTTTCAAACTTTTTTTTAACTTACAACTCTTGTTTTTTCAGTTTTGAATCTGAAATTTGAGGTTTGAAACTTTTGTCCCCTTTTCGGTGCGTGGGGGCGGGGCTGACATGAAGGACCAATCAAAATCGATTAGGGAGGTAACCTCTGCCTTGGTGCATTCACTGTATCTGAGAACTTGGATAATCATGGTCGAAAAATATCTGCAATGTCTTAACCTCCAATTCAAGTGATTCTTGAGAACAAAATAAATATATATATAGCACAAATATATATATATATATATATATATATATATATAGAGAGAACACATAAATATATATATAGCTCTACAAAATAGCAGCTCAAATACTTAAATAGTCTACCTGAAATGTAAAACATTCGATGGGGGTGTTTTCTACTACTAGATTAGTTAGTGAATGTGCCATTTGGCGGACATTACAAACATGTTTTGACCACAATTATCCAGGACTGTGGTTACCACCCTCATTGATTTTTATTTGTCCTTCATGTTAGCCCCACCCCCACTCCCCAGAAAGTGGTCAATTGTTTCAGACTTCAAACTTTCAGATTCAAAACCAGAAAAGAAAGAGTTTAAAGTGAACCAAAAAAAAAAAGTAACAGTAACAATAAGCTTCACTCTGCGACCCTCCACAGGCCTGGACAACCCAAAGACCTGCAATGACCATGTGGGTCAACCCAATACAGGTGCATGTGACTAAAGCTATAAAATAGAACAGGCACTGCAGCCCTGACCATTACTCATTTTGTGTTTTCTTTTTCCATTTTTTTTAAACCAATCAAAATCCTCAGTACCTGGTTGCACCTGCACCTTGCATGTGGATGAGAATTGCGGTTTGAAAAACAAAGCTAGAGAAGCATAAGAGTGTGTCCTTTTTTGTATACTCATGATTCCCTGCTTCATTCTATGATTACAGACTGCCCTCATCACAGAGGATGAATGCGATACAAGTGGCTTTTCATAAAAACAAAAAAACCTGATTCCACAAAATCTCTTTGAAGTTAAGAGGTGTTTTCATTTCTTTCTGTACCTTCACTTATGTGAGAAGAGCCATCAAGCAGCTGAGAAAAAACAGCCTCTAAATGGATCTGCTAATAGATTTGCAATCACTTCATTTAGGGAAGATTTCTCATATATTGTCATAATCTGTCAAGGCTGTTCAATGGCCAAATTGTAATACTTTTTAAAGCATTATTTGTAATCAAATAATTTCCCTACATGAGAATCAGAATTTATTTCATTCAATTAAACACTGGAATGTTAAATTCAAATATGCATGGGGATTTTTGTCAATGATTGTTACGTTTTGTCAAATATTTAGAGTGTATTCTTAGATAGTCCAATTTAGTAAGTAAAAGCTTTTCTAAACCATACTGGGTCTGAACCAAACAAGTAGCTACTTTTGAAATACAGATGAATCCAGCCTTATCTGCTGTTTATTACCTGGATCAGGTGTGTTTGGCTGGTAAGAAGCTTCAATGGCAGGTTGGTTGGAAAACACGTAGAACACCAACTCTCAAAGCCTGAATTTGGACACCGCTGTAATATACTAAATTGATTATATATGAGAACTGGTCTGAGTGACCCTTGCTCCTTTGCATTTGAAACAGAAATACGCGTTGGCTCCAAGAGGCCAAAATGCCATAGGCTGTGTCCAAATTCCCTCACTACTCCCCAGCAAAAAAAAAAAAAAATCTATATGGTCTGGGACTATCTGGTGCCCTGAATTTTAAACGTAATTTCACCACAAAAGTTCATGACTTTTTTTTTTTACCGAAAATTTGATGTTACTAATTTCACAAAGTAAAAACCCATTAAATATGAGCATGTTACTAAGACTATTTATGAATTCACTGTGTTTTGATGAAACTTGAATGGCTTACAAAAGAAATATATATATCATACACATTGATTTTTACAGACTTTACAGCTCTACGAAATGGAGAACTCATTGGTGCTCTATCTAGTGAGTTGTGAAGGAATTCAGACTCAACCAAAGACTTCTATTACTTTTCAGAATTTTTATTCTTGCTTCTTACCATTTTTTTGCTTTAGCTTTTTTTTACCTTAATATTTTTTGCTCTATAGCACAACTTATAAACTGATAGATCAAATAGAATATGTCGTCTTGTGTCGAACAATCAAAACGTTTGATTGGCAGTTTCTCCTGAGTCCACTTTCAAGTGGTAGAGGTATGGACTTCAACAAACTCACTCCTGATTGGCGAGAGCAGATTCTAAAGAACAATGACTAGTCAGAGTCAGACCAACTACTGCTTATTGACGATGTCTCCCACCAAAATGGCGGCGTCCTTACTGCAAAAAAATGGCAATTGAATTGACTTAATTTTGTTGAACCTTGATATAAACCATTTTGTATGGGTGACATCACTTTCCCCTGCTCAAGTCCTTGGATTCTGAACAAAAGCAACACCAGCGTAACCGCATATAGTTTGGCTTCAGGAGTAAAGTATGGAAGCAGATCAAACTACAAATTTACAACCAATTTATCAGACTATCGAAGAACTCCATAAGATATATAAGTACATAATTTTTGACAATATTATCATTAAGTGTTTTAAACTTATATATGCACTGTTATGTATTTTCTTATTCTAATCAATGTAAGAAGCCTCAGAAAATAAAAAAATTATTTTATCTGAGATGTGTTGGGATGCAGTTTCCATACCAACGAGCATCTTTAGATTCTAGTGTCTTGTTTCCATGGGCTTATCATAACAAGCATGTAACTCATACTGGTGCCTTACATCCACTCCCTTTTCTCTGTCGCCCTGCCTTTTATGTGCTATATTAAAATAGCTTCATACTTTTATCAGCAGTCGTGTTCTGTTGGGGTCCTCCTGCATGTTTTACATGCTCACCTGCCACAATACACCTGATTCAAACAACATTATCATGCATCTGCAGAACCTTTGAGAAGAGTTGTCAGGCTAATTTAGATGTCCCAGAGCAGAAAGAAACATAGCTGGTGTCTGGTACCACATGACACCTTTCAACGGTTATTTGGGTACCAATCTCAAGCAGTCAATCTCCAAGTTGCTGTCAGGTTCCCAAAAAGCTTTCAGACATGCATTTTTTGTTGGGTCCAAGGAATGATGGTGACACCTCTTCGCACGTCTCTGCTTGACTACTTAATTGGTTTGACAGTCATAATGATTTTGCTTTTTCTAGTGTCTCAATAGTCTGCTTAGTGCAGCACCCTGTGCTGCTGCACTGAATGCTGATAATCCTCTTTAATGCGCACGGGGCCTTTTTGAAATTCAGATGGGTTTCCAAATTCAGGCAGCACGTTAAGATTCATGCAGTTATTTTTATTCTCCCTGTCATGTTGAAGCTTGAAGCCAGCCTCGCCTGCTTGATTTTCTGTGAGGAATGTTAACATTCTTAAAGAGCCGAGGGACAACGACACAGAAAAGTGCTCCACTTGAAGTTTGATCCTTGAGTTTATTGATGAAGATGTTACGTATGAATATGCTGAACTTTTACTGTACAGGGTTTATTTGCTGATGTTTGCAGTTATCCCAATAACTACTGAGCAAAGCAGTTCAAATTTAGGTTATTTAAAAAGTCATGATATTCTGTGAATAACTAAATCCATGTTCCTAAAGAACGGCAAACCAGCAATTATTCAGTGAGCAAAAGCAAAGTTCAGTAATGACTGTCCTTCAGAGAAGTAAAACAAGCTTCTTGTTAAGAAGTTTTTATCTGATTCTTTTTGTAGACTAAAGCATTCTTACATTCCAGTCTGGTTGAGTAAAAAAAAAAAATAGAAAATTAATTTAATTTAAAAGGTAATGAAAGAAAAAGTAATGAGTTTGCAGCATGAACACTCAAAGGTCATAAAGATGTTTTGAAATAAAAAACCTGCTTAAATTATGGTGACAGCATTTAAAAGCACAATAATGCAAAAGAAGTAGAATTAATTTAGTTTTTGTTTATTTCTTTGTGACTGTAGCTACACCTTTTTGTATAATTTAGGTAAACATAATAAAATGGTAATGCTTTATTTGTCAAATTAATAAAAATAGTAAATGCAGAGTTTGATTCTAACAACACACAAAGTTATCAGACGTGAAACTCATTTAGTGGGACAAACTTCATAGATTTGGTTCCGCTCGCTGGTTTAGTTTTAAAAAACCCTTTCAGACACTAAGAAACCAGCAAGTTGAGAAACATGATTACTAAAACATATGAACATGTATAAAATATTTAAAAACTGTAATAAATCTGTAAATAACATGAATTTAAAATGTATGTGGAGGAATTTGGGTGGGTTGGGGATTGTGATTTAAATAAAACCAAATGAGTGTTTATACATGAGCATATCTGTCAGATGTTTCCATATGTGTACATTTTTGTTTGTTTACATACTGTATATGGGTGTATCTGAAATGGAATGTATACTCAGAGAGAAAACAGGAATATTGTAGAAAGTAGGAGTACTGGGTGTTCTAATAAAAGTGGGCGAGGGCATCAGGGAGAGACATTACTAGACTTTAACTTTGTGTCAAGTCCTTTCGGATATTTGTACTTTTTTTCTATTTTATGTACGAAGTAAAATATATTAAATCAACCATCCATCCATCCAACCAACCAACCAATTAATCAATAGCCTACCAATGACTTCAACAGTAAGCCCAATGAGGCTATTGTTTTTGTGATATTGGGCTACATAAATGCAAATAAAATTGAATTAAACTGAATTAATAGAGAGTCAAGAAATGGTCATTGAGATGTTGTTCTATTCTATTTTATCTCACCTATGAAAGACCACAACCAGATTGTTAATAATATGAAGCCAATGCTGGAATTGCATTTTTAAAGAAACAGCAAACACATTTTTGTTACAAAAACTCTTACTCATGTAGGTGTTTAGGCTAGTGAAGTGAGTTTTGGATTAGATCTGTATAGCAGTTATGGATATAGTGTGTTTTGCCATTCCTCCATTTTCAAAACTCTCTTTATTTCTTTAAGGGTTGCTAGAGCTTTTCCTAACCACTGTTGGGTAAGGCAGGTACACCAAACTATCATCAAATCATCACAGGCTATTCTGAGACTGATTTTTTTTTATTTTTTAGTCACTTTATTACATTCATAACAAAAATGGTTAGCATGTAATTCTTACACAAAAGCTAGAGCTACTAGTGTCACAAACTGGCAGACAGCTGGTTCCACGTGCAGCAGGTTTATTAGTTCAGACAGAAACAAACCTCAGCTAAAAGTCCACAAAGCTAAATCCGTGTCAGACAGGCTGAGGTGAATGACGAGCATCAAAGTAGACTAGAGGTGTCGGGGTCTTGGCAAAAGGTCAGAGCAGGTGGCAGGCAATCAGGTCAGGTACATAGAAGATCGGGTCCAGATGGAAACGCTTGGTAATGCAGGCAGGGTGGCACAAACAATACTCTGCACTGACCGAGGCTTGTGCGGATGAGAGTCAAGTGTGTGAATGGACCATGGATGTATTGAAACAAGTTTTTATTAGCTAAAATGTGGGTGTAAAATATGCTGTTTAATTAAAAAAAATGTCTTAAGTGTTTTTTTTAATCTTTATATAATATTAAAACAACAATTTTATAATTAAATAACCAAGCGAGAAATAAAAGACACATAATATCTTTAAACAAGATGTAGAAGTATCTTTTTTTGCGGCATTGCAGTACTACTGAGGAAGACCTAAAAGGATGTTTGTCTTTTGGAGTTTGATATATCACAGTCATGTTGAAAACAAAGATTAAAGTTCTATTTTGCGACATTACATGAAAGTTTCCCATTTAAGTGTATTTTGGGCACCTTTAAACTTAAAAACTGAGATTCAGATCATGTTTGTTTGGTGTGTTGATTTAATTTTCTGAAATTGCTACCGCTAAAATGCCCTATATCTCTTTCTCCTGACCCTTTTGAAAATATGTCAGAGTAATGGCTCTGAAAGTACTTTTGCTCATGGCCCCATTCAGCTGGGAGCTGATTTGACCCGTGTGAAAAGGGCCGACATGTCAGTCGTTTTCAGAGATGATGAGTCACATCTCACAGCTCTGATTCCAAAATGCCAGCATGCTATCTGCACTTCCTCAACCTCATACTTTCAGATATTTGAATAGGATATCCTGGATGTTATCTCTAATCTTTCAATAGTTATGATCCACAAAAACATAAGTAATTAGAAATTATCCCAACACCTCAATATTTCTAGTTCTTTATATAAATGTCTTGTTGCTCTAAAATTGATTGTTGTACAAATAAGCAACTGGAAATTACTGTCCTGAAATCGATTCAGGCACCAAAAACCTTGTCATATCACTATGTTGTTTTAAGAGTTTTTGTTTTGGAGAATGAATCCTGCATGAAGATCAAGTCTCATACTAAACGGAACTCCATAATGCTGCAGAATCCTGTGGTAGTTTGTCCGTTCTTCTCCAAAACATACAGTTGATGTCACGCACAACCTTTCACAAACGTTTGACAAAGAACAAAACATTTCTTAATTTTGATTGGCCCAAAACCTTCTTCCAATCTCTTCCACTTTTTACCAGCCCAGACAGCTGTTTTTGTCTCATTCTGACGTTCTAGTAATGGCTTCATTCCTCGTCCGGTGAACCCTGTAGCTCAAAGTCTTCTTTCCACAGTTCAAGTTGAGACTGGATTTCTAAAGTCACAGTGAAGTTGTTCTTGAAGCTCTCAGAAACGTGTCCTCTGATTCACTTGTGACTCTTCCTGAGTTTCTGAGCACCTTTTCATAATAAAATAAACTTTTCTTATCCAACACTTTGGCTTTCTGTGTAATTTCTCTGTTAGAAAGAGCTCCTTTTTTAATGGTCCATCTCTCCTCTATTGCTCATGACTTTTTTCTTGACATAAAAAAAAAAAAAAAAATACACTTCCTTACCCTGCACAATTCTGTTCAACTAAAGCTCACTGGGGTTTGGGGCCACAGCGTGTTCCAGTACCACATTTATCCATCCATCCATCCATTGTCCTGACCGCTTTGTCCCTTTCGGGGTCGCGGGGTGCCGGAGCCTATCCCGGCTACTGAAGGGCGAAGGCGGGGTACACCCTGGACAGGTCGCCAGTCTGTCGCAGGGCCTCAATCACACACCCATTCACTCTCACATTCACACCTAGGGGCAATTTAGAGTCACCAATGAACCTATGAAGCATGTTTTTGGATGGTGGGAGGAAGCCGGAGTCCCCGGTGAAAACCCACGCATGCACGGGGAGAACATGCAAACTCCACACAGAAAGGTCCCAGCCGGGATTCGAACCGGGGCCTTCTCGCAGTGAGGCAAGAGCGCTAACCACTGCGCCACCGTGCAGCCCAGTACCACATTTATGAAGAATAAAAAGGTTGAAAGGCAAGAAAAGTTGGAACACCTGTGAGTTTAATGACTTTAAGGATTTATTGAATCTTTATTAAACATTGAATTTTGATTCAATTTCCTGTTCTTCAAAAGGGACTTTTATATGTAATTCTGAAAAAAGTACTTTTTTTTTACTTTTAGGTAACCTTAACTCTCCCTGGATGTTCTGATGGTAGATCGATCTTTATCGTCTTTGCCACAATGCAATTCTAAAAGTTTCTCCTGGTCAACGCAACGATTTGTCATAGTAAGACCTTACAAACAAATACACTAAATAATACATAAAAATAAATGTAAAGCACATCCTTTTGGTACAAAAAAAAAAACAGGAAATCTATATTAAGTTGTTGCCACATAAACATCCATTAGTCTTTATAAACCAGGATACGCAATAATTTTATAAAAATTTTGGTAATACTTTACAATAAGATTCCTTAACAAGCTTTGTTTATACATTAAAAAATATATAATTAATGTGTTTACAGGGTGTTAGTAAGATATTTATTTTCACAATAAGCCAAATAAGGTTAATTAACATACTTAATTGTCTACAAAGGCAATATCAATAAAGTGCTTAAAAGGTAGATCTTTAGATGAGGTGCTACAAAACACTTAATAAAATGTTAACAAAGATAGTTAATACATCTGTTAAGCTTGTAAGGACTTTATTAATTAGTGGACAATAGTCTCGCTGTAAATGTTATTGAATCTTACTTTTATGTTAATAACCCTTATCCGGCTTATTGACCTAATAACCCCATAAATGCATTATTAATGCATCTTAATGTGTAAACAAAGCTTGTTACAGAATTTTGCTATGAAGTAATAGGTTTCAAAACCAGGAAAAAAGGATAACCTACTTTTCTGCCATTTCCAGCTGTTCATTGGACTGTACCACTTTGATCAAGAAAATATATTAAATAAATGGAATGTGCCACAGCTTTTAACCAGAAGTGTATATATTTCAAAAATTGCATGAAAATAGGGTTATATCGAATGTTTTTTGTACCGCTTTAAGACAAATCCTAGTTGTTAATGATGCTTTCTAACTAACCTGAATTGTATTAAATTATAAATAGAATAAGGATCACAATGTGCAGAATTCAAAGTGCATAACCTTTACAGTGTTACCGAGAAGTCTATGACTACAATAAAGTGATGCGTATTAATTTTGTGGCGCTAAAATGCTTGGGCGAGTGTTAGATATAATGAGAACAAACTCTGCAGAACAACTTTCAGATGGATTGGAGGGTCTGGCGTCAGTAGGTGAAGGGAAGTGCATATTGATCCGGGTCATGTGTGGCATCAGCCAGAGAGATGGATAACATTTCTTCTCAGTGACACTTTTTCCTGCAGAGGAGACGCAGCGCCATCAGGAGCACTTATTGACTGCGTTTGATGCATGAACAGTCGGGCAGATTTGTTCTGCAACTGTCCCCAGAGGAGGAGAGTCACTGACACACTAGCAATGATTTCATCTTCCTTGATGACCCGGCAAAGAGAGGATGACCCGCGGTGCGCAGAAAGAGACAGAGATCCATGAGAAAATGTGTCAAACACACACTCACACACTGTACTTCATTTATTAATTCTCATGCTTTCAGTCTGCTGCAAAGCCACTCTTGAGATCCAACAATCAATACAGTTCTATATTAGTGACTTGAGTAGTAATTATTAAAGGTCAGTGTTAAATGATACGCTCCCATCAGGTACTTTCTCCCACTTGTAGTTTTTGACATTTTCGAATGTTTTACCGTTGGTCTCGTTTGATCTTTTCAATTTATAAGAATGTGACCTTTGGTGTGACCTCTTATTATACAGAACAGATTTAATAAAATAGTCTGACCTCATTATTTTCTATGAAAGGCTAATCATTAAAAGGGTTTAGTTAATTAAATTAAGCCTGAATAGGCATTCGTTTTTATTAACCCAAATAGTTCAACTAATTAAATATGTCCGGTTAATTTTTTTAACCGTCTGTGAGACAATTGAAAAGAAAAAGAAAATAATCATGGACTGTTGGTTCTTGCTTTCATCACTTGTTCAAGTTTGACTTTATAAAGATAAATTACAGATTTTTTTTTTAAGTAACTTAAAAAGTACACAGTAACATGTTTACTGTCAACATAGTGGGATTAAAATAATTTTAAATGGCTATTAGATTAGCCCTAGAAGTTACACAATGTACTTTACACTAAATAAAAAAAAAATAAAAAAATCCAATCAAAAATTAAGCTTAGAGTTTTAACTCTTTAAGAGCTTTACCTTAATTGATTCAAATATGCGTCAAAACTCTTCAGGTAAAAAAATGACCTTAATTTAGCATCTAAATAAAAGCATAAACATAATTTAAACATTATTTTATTATTATTATGTTTTTTTTAATAGCTGGAAATAAATGTAGGCATCTAGGGGTTTAAATGTACAAATAAAAATAGACATACTATATATAACAGCTGTCCCCTTAGCTTGATAATATTTTGGACCAATGACGTTGGAGAGATATTGTAACCTTGGTTTTGTGAAGAGAGTGAAGTTTTGCTGCATATGCAACTGCATAACACAATAGCTTGCATTTTATCTTCTTGATATAAATGTTTTTTATTCTTTATCAGTAGATTTACTCCTTGAAACTCCCTCATAGATTACATTTCTTTCTTTTTTTTTTAATTAAAGAGGCCGTACCATGAAAACCCAACTTTTTGAGCTTTTAAGTGTATTATACTGTTCATTAGTCACTATAAAACGGTATTTTGATCCGTTCATGCTTTTCTGGGTAATCTTCTAAAAACCTGCACTCTCTGCAGCAGCCCTCCCATACCCATGAAAACGAGCGAGTCCTCACGATCTGATGTAAATAGGTGAGACCGCCCCTTTCAGGAAGAGTCTCCTCTGACAGCACCGCCCCAAGTCTAACAC
>NC_050521.1:24607194-24615270 GCF_002922805.2 Oryzias melastigma | reverse complement strand
CACTCTCTGCAGCAGCCCCCCCATACCCATGAAAACGAGCGAGTCCTCACGATCTGATGTAACTAAGTGAGACCGCCCCTTTCAGGAAGAGTCTCCTCTGACAGCACCACCCCCAGTCTAACACCAACACTCAATTTCTCCAAGGAGATCAGCAAAAAACTTTCATTTTAGATGCAGAATATCATATATGTTCCAATTGTGTCCTGTCTGACTCCCACAGGACTCTGATCTACTCAGCTGGTTCCCATTAACCTCATCAGTATTTAGTCTGGCTTCTTAATACTGCTCTTTGCGAAGTCTTGTTTACCCTGCATCCATTCTGAGCATTTATTCCTATGTTTGATTCTCCGCAGAATTGGAGGAAGGAAATTGAGTCATTTTACTAGGAAAAAACTCACAAAAAATAGTTAATATTTCATAAATCGTTTGTTTTTTAGTGTACCAAATGTAGTATATGATCATACATGTGGATATAGTTCACTCTGAAAAGCTTAAGAAAATCATGGTATGGCCCATTTAAATAATACTTTCTGACCAAATCTGATGAAGATGAGCTTTGCAGTTCTGTATATTTTCTGATGACTTTGTGACCTCCTAGAACAGTTATTGTTGAAGATCAGTAAACATATTTAGTTAGCTCTGGGACACTTGATCCAAATTCTTTGGCAATGTTGCTTCCATTAAAAAAGTCACAATATGCTAAAATATCAAGAATGGGTCATTTATTTTTTTTTCCTTCCTCTTAATGTGACATGAAACTAATGAAGACTTTCAAAGCCACGTCGTTGATAGCGCACACACATCTCCATCTTTGTCTTGTCCTTCCAGCTGTCAGCGGTTCTATCCAGACGACGTTTTTCAGAGTTCACAGCACGAGCCGAGAAATGGAATCTCTTTTCCATTTGATGCACAGTGGAGACTTTCTGAAGCGCTTATTAAAGCATCCATATAATCTTTTTGTTCTCTCAGTGGCTTCACAAAGCATACTGGTAACCTCAGTCACTTCTCCTCCAATCATTCATGACAGGTAAACTGATGAGTGACAGGTGGGTGGTTAGAAAAGAAGAGTGTGGTCCCACTACCAAAAATAATAAAATCAGTAGGGATTAGTAGAGATTAAAGATATTTAACAATTTTAGCTTTTAACAAAATTACTAAAATTAAAGAAATGAAAAATGGGAGATTGTCCGTGTTCAAGAGCTCAGATCGAAGCAAAAAATGTATAAAAAAACATTAAAATTACATTTCAACTATAACAGACTATGCTTTTACAAGAAAAAATTGCTGCTTATTAAAAAGAAAAAAAACTCAAAAATAAAAGAGTTCAATTTGTTCATTTTTATTTTTATAGAAAGTGGTTTAAAATCTGTTCATATTTTCAATAAATGCATGTAGCTCTGTTATGACATATTCTAAAACCTGAAAATCTTATGACAGAAATGATCTGTCATTTAATAAACCGACAGCACTGACATAACGTTCAACTTTTCAATTCTCATCTAAGGAACCTAAGCATTCCACAAGTAAATTTAAGAGATGCTGTTCTTGTATGTTATTTTTCCCTTTTGTTTCTGTGATTATTGCAGTTTTTCACCAAACCCGCCTTATCTTTTCAATAGATATCCGATTGAACACAAAGTTTATCACAAGAATGCAGTGTTTCATTGGTATATTGCTGTTCATCTTTCATGGTCTCACTGTTTGCAAATTTTTTTCAGTGCAATTCTGCATGCTTTTTTTTTTCCAGTGCACTGCATTCTGCCTCCTGATTGGCTGTTGCCAATCAATCTCCTCTGTGCCTCATCTCCTCTACAGAAGTTTTTTCTTTACAATTAAATTGTCGTTTTCATTGTATAATCCTGGACTTTTTTTTCAATAAAAGTCTGATCTTTGAGAGTTCAAACGGGAGAGAAAAGTGTGAAAATATTCATTTTGTCTGATGAAAGTGCATAAAGTTTGTAGAGAGGAGTTTTAAAACCATAAAACATTTATTATCCTACTTTGCAGATTTCACCTATGACAAGTTATTTTTAGACTTCTCACAAAACAAATGAGGGAATGCTGCATCGTCATTGTTGCTCAATTATCAACATCTCCATTAGTAGATATCAACATCAGTAATAATTTGTTGTTTTAAAGCTCACATGGTTTTTTGTTTAATTCATTAGTTGCAGTCATTCTGAGTATCACCAATATTTTTATACAATCAGGCATTAAAGTTTTTTTATTCATTTATTTTTTTTATTTTTTTATTATTTATTAAAAATACTTTGTTTTGTGATTTGTTTCAGGGTTAATTTCAGAATACCTTAGGTATCTATATTACCTCAAAAGTTGATTTTGAAATCACAACATGAACTGTAAATGGACATATCAGCAACAACAAAAGAGTTATGACCTTAATGGTAAATACAGTGGACTTTCGTCAAAAAACCTTTAGACCCAGAGGGAGGTGACGCATGTTTTTTATTTATTTATTTATTTATTTTAAATCTAGAACCAGAAATTGGCAGACGAGATCAAAAATGACAAACTAACCCAAAGCATGACAAGAAAAAACTTAAAGCATAAAGATCTGACACTGAATCAGAGATGGAAGAAACCTAATTGACTGTAGCCAACAAACCTCAAAGAGTTCTGATTATCACAAACTCAAATATAGTGTGAACGTGACTAAATGCAGAACGTGAAACCAAATTTAATCTGGACACAAAATACAAGTTAATTTAAGCATGAAAAAACAAAATGATTACAGTTACATAATTATATATTATGTATAATTGAACATATATATAATTATATATTAAAGTTAGAATCCCTTGAGATCTGTCAATGTTTTTTTCTGGAAATATTCCTGAACAAAGGAAAATGGTCAATGTGATTTAGAGGATGCGGTGGAGTAAACATAAATGCACCATTTTTGAAAACATGGGGTTGATTTTGAAACTTCAAAACTTGTCATGAAAAGTAAACACCCTGATATACTTTATTTAAAACGTATCGACTGGGAGCTCAGACTTTCCTGTCAGTCAGTCAGACTGTCAGCATGTCACAGCAGGGGAGATGATTCAGGGAAAAGTTCATAACGTCTTGCAGTAAAAAACTAATTTTGAGGTTATAGATGCGTCACAGTCAGCCCTCAGTCTGTGATGAAGAGCTGTCGAGGAAATCACATCGCGCCCACAGGACTTAACATCTTCATCACCAGCTTCAGATTTGCCATCCACAGAAACATATGAGCAGGATCTGTGGAAGCTCCACCATCTTTGATGTCTACAGACTACTTTGGACAGTGGGAAGAGTAACTGAGTTTGTACAAGACAAATACACCAGGAGACTCGTGAGTAAATGCAAAAACTGAAAGTGTATTTGGGTCAGCTCTTCAAAATGTTTTTTTATCCCCAAACTTTCAGAAATTGTAATGAGAATATCTTGCTATGAAAAGTGTAAAGCAGGAGATCAGATGCAATTCCCTTTTTATCTTTGGCCAACAAATTTTGTAAGCAGATCTAAAGAAAGTTTTTAAATAAAACCTTGGAGATGAAGAATCTAGAAAACCTGGTTTCCATTCAGCAAGAAGTGAGTCTCCTATTGTCCAAACAAAAAAGACTATTTCTTCCAGCCCCAAAATCGCTAAGAGCACGAGATGTGCACTGAAGGCTTGAGCTTCAAACCTTTGTTCATGTTCTGGCAGCTTAGATGTGTGAGAAGACACATTGTGCCTCCACAGAGAATGAAAAGTATGAATTATTACAAATATTCTATTGTGGCAACAGCTTAGTACTAATAATCCCTGATGCGTCAAAGAAATCATTGTTTGGACAATCTTTTCACGGAAAACTGTTCTTTCATCTTTTCCTTAAAAGTCTTAATCCAAATGAAACGTTGGTTACATGAAACGTTGATGCAAGCGAAAACTTGAGAAAGCAAAAGAAAATGTTGGACTTTAGGCCAAGGAGAGGGGAAATGGTCTGGCAGCAACGTTATTTGGAATATCCAAACAAGGCGCTGCTTCTTGAACTATCAAGTGTGGTTTCTTAATCGAATGTTTCACTGAGATATCTTTAATTGTGACGAAATAAATAGGCTTCCAGATTCTACCAATAGTTCTTGCTCGATTTAAATAAAAGTCGCGGAGTGCCGTTTATTTCCCACATTCTCTTTGTTGTTGAGATGGAATGCATCCTTTGCTGGAAGAACTCCAGGAAGCCATAATTTGAAGTGTTGGGTAAGGTGTGCACTGCAGGCTCTCCCTGACACTCCTGGCAGTCTTCGTGGCGTTCAGATGCAGAGTGTGCAATGAGGCAGTGCTCAGTGCTTTGACGAGAATTCCCATCAACAATGACAGTGAAATGATAAACTGGAGCAACTGTGAGAAGAAGAGGGGATCAGAGATTCTGCAGGTTAATGTTATGCACAGATGCTGTTATAACAAGCAGATTATTTGAGGTTATCACTGCAAAAGGGACCTCTGCAGGCTGAGATAGTCGGGTGTGAGATTCTCTTCCCATCTGCCTTTCTTGAGGAACATGATAGTCATGTGTCACCAATTATAGATCATCTCAGGTTGTGTTCTTGTGGTTTCAAGACTCAATGCCTTTTTATTATCTGCACATAAAAATATGCAAAAATATGGTCCACTTTCATTTAAGTAGAAAAATTAGATCAGGAAGTCATGACGCCTCATCATTAGTAAGTTTGATGGTTGAAAGTTGTTGTAGAAACCAAGCAGAACAATTTATGAAAGAAACTGTAGTCCGATGTTAAATATCAGAATCTTAGTCCTTCAGAAACTGTGTTCTAAACACGATGCACATAGCATTCCTACTTGTTCGATCATAAAATATATTCAAAAATCATATAATATCTGATCTTTCAGGACAACATTGTGAAAGTGCTTCATAACAGCATAAAATTCAGACCTTAGTCATTAGCGTTCATATGGAGCACTTTACGGGTGTTGTGGGTTTTGGGGTTGTCTGAGCCCGTGGAGGGTCTTAAACAGGAACGGCTAAATTTTAAGACGAGGTCTTGCGGTTGTTACGACCGGCTCTGAAGAACAAAGAAATGGGGAGACGGAACCAGTTTTAGAAGTCAAGACACTTCAATGTGTATAAGAAAAACCCAATGCCATAGAGCAGCTCATGGTTGAGACTTTTGAAAGGTCACCTTAAATTGTTCCCAAATGCAAATGTTCATATTAAGATGAAAAATTTGAATGACAAAATAATGATTTAGCAGCTTCCACTTTCATGAAGTAGAACTCGTGTGTCGTTTAGGACAAATTACAGTCATGTGAAAGCACAACTTTTGAAAGTCACCCAGAAACTTCATGCTCTAATCAATCAATAAACAGGTAAGACTATTTTTTTCTACATATTAACATGTGTTAATAATCTCAGAAGGGAAGTCTACCTTCACAAAGTAATAAAGAAAAAGCCTTGGGCTTTAAATGATCAAACAGGTGATATTAAAATAGGCGTACATTTTTTTTCTATTATTATCATTACATTTTTAAGGTTAGGAAGAAAATGTGCCCAATAAAGCTCACATTTCATGTAAGTAGGTGAGTGGAACTTTGCATAACGATGATTTTAGAAAGCCATCTTCATAGAAACACGTTTCTGGCGTAACCTAAGAAGGCATGATAATCCTCCTTTACAGGTATTAACAGAGCCACAGTTTGCGCTGATATGTAGACTTTGATGTTCGTTAATTTCATCTTGAGAGGAATAAGCTGTCATGATCTTAAGATCCACTTTACCGCCTTGTTCCTGCAGATTGAAGTATAAATCGGTGATGCAAATTTTAAATTGTACCTTACATTTCACGTTACTGAGGTTACCTAGCAACTGGAGCACAACATACTAGCCAAATGTATTTCTCACAGCTGATTTTACCTTGAAGCCAATCCCGGGTGACTAGTAAATTTGTAACAAAGAATGAATGTGATTATTTAATTACAGTGCTCATCTATTCATTATTGTCTTCTTTAAGACAATAAGGGTGCAAAATTCTGTTTGCCCAATCGCTTCTTCCAGCCCCTTTGCTTGACAATGAGCCCAGACACCAGCCAGGAGATTAACATCTCTCAATGACCATGGAGCAAGTTCCAAAGTATCCTGATGCACTTTATCTAATCAATCATGTAGCTGTCAGTCTCAGTTCTGTAATATTTATTGTGAAACCTGTGTTTTACAAGCCAAATGTAAAGTAGAAAGATTTCCAGATCTATTTTTGATTTTGACTTGCCAGTTATGGACACGCAGTCGAATAATTTCCTGAAAACTGGTTCTGTTTCACACTTCAAGAATCTATTTTTTACAGCTCAAGTGACATGGAAATGGAGTCCATTTTTAAAAACTCTCCTGTCGTGTGTAATATATTTTGATCTTTATCCATCAGTAAAATCGATGTACCTGTCATGGCCTTAACACCAGCGTATGCCCAGATCTGTTCTGCTCATTTTTGTGTCATCTGCCCCATACCTTTACACAGCCGAGCTGTCTGGTTGAATCTACATGATATCTTGTCTGAATGTGATAAAAACTGGGGTTTCTAACCTGACCTGACAGTCATTTCTTGCTTGGCCCTGTGTGTGATGGAGTCTGGCCTGCTGTGGGAGTGAACAACTTATTTATTCACTTAAATACAATACAGGTTAATGTATTGGTCTCTGTTGGCTAAAAACAGTGATTCTCAAAACAGGAGTTTATGAGCAGAATCCAGATGAACTATGAGACCAACCCCTTTGAGAGGGGAGGAACACTTCCAACTAACAAGCATTCCCGACTCCATCTGCAAACTGCTGGGCTTTGGGAATATTGTGCTCCTAACTCGCCTTTGTCATTTGGTTCTGTTTTAATCACTAATTGGGGTAAAATATTTTATTACTGGAAGCTGGAATTATGTTCATAAGTTCCCTTCTTTTCTGTTTCAAAAAATTCTTTACCCTTTGGTGAATACCAGCTCAGTGGCCTTGTGACAGAGTGTCCACTCTGAGACTGGAACACATTTCAAACACCTATAGGTGTGTGACAACTAATGGGACTTTAACTTGAAGTCAACTTTTAGCTTTTATTTATTTATTTTTCTTCTGAAAAAGCATCATAAACTCTCCTGTAGTCAAATTACCTCATTAGAATTTAAAGTGCCAACATTTTGTGCAAAAACATTCCAACATTGATAAATATGGACACATTCAACTCCATCCATTCCAGATTCAAACTTGAAGTTGCTGGAGCCTATCCCAGCTACTGTTGGGCAAAGGTAGGGTACACATCGGAGAGGTCAGCAGTCAAATTCAACTCTTGATTATTATTCTACAGATAGATATTTATATTTACCAATAACCCGTAAACCCCATAGATGTCACTGGTCACACCTTAATAACACACACTTTAAAATTACCCAAGAAAAACAGCTTTTATCTGAGATGGATCAGTTCATTTATGTAGATTGCATGAACAAGTTTTACATTTTAGCGCAAAGCTGCTTTTCTCACCTTCAGAATTCGCTGGAGTTATATTAATTCCATAAACAACTGAAGAGTTAGAATAGTCGAAAGAACACCAGAGCCTGAACACCCACTCCAATGAAAATTGTGTTTTTGACATAATATTGTGGCATTTTTGTCATTATGGACGAAATACATTTAAAAAAGAATTAAGATCTGAATTTTTAAGCTCTGATTTTTTTCTGAGTATCTCTTTTATACATGTTGTAAATCAGGAACAGATGAGAAAAAATGCAATTGGAAAAAGACAGATAGAGATAGACCTTTATTGTCATTATCACAAGGACAATGAAATTGCTGCAACCGTTTCAGTCCAAGTGGCATAAAAAATACAGAACATAATATAAAAAATACGATATAAAGTACAAAAAATATGTAGAAAAATATATACAATGAACTGTGCCATATAAGACTATGAACATATATGTACATTATGGATGTGCAAAAAAGCGAGCATTTAAATAACCAGATATACATATGCATATTTACATAAGCAGTATATAAGCTTGTAAGTATGAGGTATAAGTACCACTCAAAACGACTTTTTTTTTTTTTTTTTT
>NC_050521.1:24603565-24607179 GCF_002922805.2 Oryzias melastigma | reverse complement strand
ACCACATCTTCATTAGATCAAAAGATCTTTGGAGAGGGACTTTAAAGGGTTAAATGCCAATAAAAATACAAATCTCACATTTTTTTGAGTTAAAAAAAATAAATAACCAAAAGCCTCTTATGTCTTTGAAGTCCTGTTGACCCGGTGTATACGTTTCCTTTCAGCTGGTGACAGTGGCTGCTGTGGTTTTGATTGTGAGCCTGACACTCAACCTGAGCACCACAGACTCCCTGATGATCTGATTACCTTTGTTTTAATCCACCAGTGCACCTCCTTCTGTGCTGCATAACACCAGCTCAGTTTCCTATGACACCCACTGCTAAAGACTCACTCTTCAAACCGAGTGAGGACGACCTGAAGAACTCCAGGAACACCCTCAAGGTTTCAGCTTTTATTTTTTGCCAGTTTTGGTATTCTTTTAGGCCCTTTTGTATGTTCTACATCAGGTTAAAAAAACACTGAAATAACTAAAAGTATTAATCTTTATCTGAGTTTTTTAACACTTTTCATTCATGTTAGTGATGAATAACATTTAATAGTCCCATGATTCAAATATGCATTTAGGTAACTTGTCATAAGTTTCCTAAAATCATCCTGGTCTTTAAACTTAGAACTTGGTGTAATGCTGCTGGGGCAGTTCTAACATTTAACACAGATGAAACGACTTTCATAAAAAATGAAATTATGAGGATCTTCTTTTGTGCGTGTACTTTCAGCCAGCGTTAACAGTTCTGGCTTTCCAGCATGGCGCTTTATCTGACAGTGTGCAGAGCCTCGCGTTGTCAGGGGAGAAAACAGGAAGTTAATGATCAGCATTTTGCCCTGTCATGTTAACTTCAGAGGAGAAAATCCCCCTTAAGGTCCACTTTGTAACATTCTGGAAGCTGCTGTCTTGGACATTAATCTTTCAGTAAAGCAAAAGTTACTTTCTTTTAATTTTAATCCCAATACTTTCTGCAAAATCCTCATCTCCAAGAAGGGAATCGTACTACAAAAGCGATCTTAGGCAAACTGAAAATCTTGTCCTTGTTATAGAGTGCGAGTGTAATTTTTGTGTCTTAAGCAGCGTATGAGCATTAAGAGACAGAGTTATGCACACTGTGGGACCTTGCTTGAAAAAGTTTGGACTTGCAGAAGATGCTTTGATGTATCTTCGTCTTTGATTTAGTGCAAGGGCTTCAAACGACTCCCTTTGCGTAGTAGCACTGGTGCCCAGAAATAAAACAGTCAAGTTCTATTTAAAAAGAGCATCCAGAAAACACGGAGGCTGATCCATCAACCATGTGATTTTTAACGCCACTGACCACATGTTCATGCCTCTCATCTCATTTCCAATTGACAGTTTTTATTGATGACATCTGTGTAAGGAAGGGCGAAAACTTGTTTTTTTTTAATGTTTTGTTAATGCAATTTTTTTGTCTAAACTTTTAGTTTGACGGTGACTTTGTGACGTCGTGGGCAAAGAAGAAGAATAAATCACTTGCAACAAACTGCGGTCCAATTACTTCACCGGAGTTCCAAGTTATCTTAAAAACTAACAAAAAGGTTTGGAGAAATGTGAACATTTTTCATAATTACTGTCTAAATTAAATCTCCCGTTAAAACTGCTGTGTTGTTTTGTTTTTTTTTTTAATAAAAAAACATACGTGTTTCAATATGCACAAAATAAAATGACAGCTTATGCATCTTTGCATAGGGAGTGATTCATCTTCATCAGGTGAGAACAGAACATTTTTCACAATTGTAATTTATTGTGATTGCTAAATGAAACAAAATATAGTGAGGTACTGGAAGTTATTCAGGAGAGAAGTCTCATAGAAATTAAAGGTAACCATGAAGTCGCTGAAGAGGATCAAAGGAGACACTATAATATTCAGAGGACCCACACATGGAAAATGAAGGAGCTGTTGGAAAATATTGTTTATTTAAATAGAACAAAAGACACTTTAATGGTTCATTTGTTCTCATTTTTCCTCAAACATGTAAAGTAGGTGAAAAAGTAATTATATTTTCGTTCAATCAAAGCCAGAATTTTATTACCAATCGTCATGGAAATCTTAAAAGCAACTCTTATCCAGGCCTAAAAGTTATAAATAACCTCTGATTCAAGTTTATATCTAGAGTGTTTTTTTTTTTTTTTTCAAATTTGTCAGATTAATATTCATCTTTTTGACAATCCTTTGTCCCAGCTCACATTTTTTCCTTGTGCTGAAACTTCAAAATGTTTTAAATTACAGCATCAACCAAACTGAGAACCTTCAATGACAGCATTATTGACTATAAATGTAATGTTTTTTTTTTTTGTTTGTTTTTTTTACTTCTTCCAAGCATAGTTGTCATGGTGATGTCTCAAAATAATTTACCTCCCATACATCACAGTAAGTGTTGGTAACATAAACACGGTTCATCTCCTATCAGTGTTATGCAGAAACAATCAAGACTTTGGGAATAAAATATTAAAAGTCACTTAAAAGTTTAGATAGTTTTAAACTGCTATATTCATATTTTAGACATTTTTTTCTTTATTATAATCTCTTTCAGCATCATTTCCTTTTTAAATATGATTCATATTCTATTGCATTACAGAAACGAAGACAGAATTAGTGTAGCATTACAGAAATAGCATTACACTGAAAAGAAAAAAGCTTAAATTTATTGCTATCTTCCCCAAGACTTTTATTATTCTTGTTATTAAGTGAATATACCAAATTAAGAGAACGTTGAATAGAAAAATAATATGTATTTTTTTCACATTTCATATGAAGTTTGTACTATCTATGTAAAGATGTTTGTGAACTTGTTCAAAAATTGTTACCTATTTAAGAATAAAACCTTGAAGCAGTCCTGATAAATATTGCTACCTAACTTCCAACATAGACTCTAGTTCTGCAGTCATGCAGTTTGACCCCTCTACCAAAAAATCGTTCTGGTATCCAACTTGTGCTCTTTTTCTGAAGTAAATTACTCTTTTTATGACTACTTTTGCATTCAGTCTTGTTTATAAAATGTCCTTATTAAACCCTAAGTATAAAGGTGTGTTTTTTAGAATACCTTGTTTTACCTAAAACACCCAGGGAGTAACAATGATGTTTTTTTACAACAGTAAAAAGGTGACATCATATTTGCTGTTTAAAAAAAAGTAAAAGTAGTGAATATTTGTCCAAATTATGTTAAAATCCAGGGCACGGGGGTAACAAGGAGAAGGGAGGAAAATGTAGATAGTCTCAACTGGAAATAACTAAAGTTTTGAATTCAAGATGCAAAAAAATAAATAAATAAAATAAAATAGCTTCAAACTAAGAGCAGCAACTTCCAACAACTTAAGACTTTTCTTACACTAATCTAACAAAAAGATACTTCAAGGCATTGTGAGGAAGTCTGAATAAAAGCTTTTTTTATTTCTTTGTTCTTGAGCATGCTTTTTGTTTATCCTCAGCGTTTTACTCATTTCTGGGCTGCTCATAATCTGTCATCACCTGCAGTGTTTCTACAAACCACTTCCAGTTCTTTTATTGATCTTATTCAGCACCTTGCTGAATATTACAGTCTGTCTACCATTCGTTCTGTCCATCCATCAAGTCAGAGCTCGCTAACACACAGGACTTATGCTTCAT
>NC_050521.1:24590695-24603504 GCF_002922805.2 Oryzias melastigma | reverse complement strand
AATCTAAACAAATGGAATTCCATATGAGCGGAAAAGGTTAGAGCATTTTACTAGCTTGTCATGAAAGAACGCCACATAAAGACGGATTTATTGTTGCTTACCTGGTAAAATATGATTTTTGAGCATAGGCGTTATGGAAGAATTTCCATCTGCAGAAGTTATTTATTTTCTGTAACATTTTATATTTTTACATTTAACATCTAAAAAAAAAATATCCTTTATTATTTATTTATGCATAATATTTAGGTTTTCCAGATTACTTATCTTTAACAAAATATGTCAAAACTTGTCATCCATGCGTTTAGGGATGTTCCATGAAACATATTTTTTATTTGATGAGATAAAAAATGGAAATATATGTTTTTTGCCTTGCAATAAATGTCAAATCTTTAGTTCAGAATGACTGATGTTTTTCTTTTGTTTTTTTTAATAACCTAATGTTTGTCCATATATCGTGTCTTTAGATTTCATTTTGCTATAACAACAGTTATTTTCTACATGGACTGCATAAGAAACAGACTGATCTTTTTACCTGAAATCCAAAATGTTTCCTGGTATAATTTGTGTTTTAATGCATTTGCAGTTTTTGCTTGTCTGTAACTTAAAAAACTGATTATTAACAAAAAATGGTCACTAACAGTTGCATAACATTTAAGTGGTTTATGTTGAAAAACTTCCTCTAAAGAGTTGTTTTTTGTCAAATAAATTCCCCCCATTGCTGAGCATTAACAGTCAGTCAGTTGGTGTTTGGTAAGCTCACAGTGATGTATGTGTCTGTCCAATGAAATATGTCTCCAATCCTGTTAATATCAACTGAGAAGTGCTGAGGGCGCCACAACGGTTATGACCTTCTAACACTCCTCTTTGTTAAGCGGACGATCTGCTGTGACAGACCATTAAGAGACGGACAGAGAAGGGTGAGTTGGACAGCGAAAGGCAGGACGAGACAGAAAAAAAAAACAGCAAATAAAAATAAGAAATGTAGCAAGTAAATAGGATTAAATAAAATGTATGCAGTGTGTGTTTGTGTAGTTCAACATGTTGGACTTTTTTGCTCAGCTAACATTTCTAGTCTTAAACCTATTTTTACCTGGACACATTTCAGTAGAAATTGTAATTTACTTGTAGTTCTTGTAGATGCTTAAAGATCGTTTACATGTTTTATATTTTTGGGGTTTTATACAGACTGTTTCAAAAATCAATATTTTTTTAAGTTGTTATTTCAAATGCTGCAGCTTCAAGTATAAAACTGGAGTGTGCAGCCTCCTCGTGTTGAGCGTTAAGTCCTAAATCTAAATATAATAATGTGTTAGACCGATCTATTGCATGGGAAGAACAAATGTGATGGTGGAGTCTGTCCCAACAGATCCTTACATAATTTCCTGTTCAGATTGGCCAGGTGCTGACTGAGGTAATGATAAACAAAACACAGGTGTGACAATCAGCAAAGCAGAAACTGGTGTGACTGAAAAAATCTGATCAAACACAAAGCAGAATCCACGGGAGACACAAGTTCTGTGGAACAAATGAGAAAGTAAATTAAGCCAAAGTGCAGAAAAAAAACAACAAATTAGTCGAGAAATGGAGAAAACTAAGCAAAGAATGGCCTTGAAATGTATTGCATAATACTTACATTTAAGGAACCAAACATAATGTTAATCTCATAAATGAAAACACTTCATTGTAAAAAGGTTTATAGTAAAGGGAGATGACATCCAAAGAGATGCAATTGCTTAAATTAATAAAGGTAGACTAAATGACAAAAAGAAGAAATGTTTAAAAAAAGTAATACAAAAGAGGTGAAAGGAGAGAAGAGGGAAACCGGTGCAGGGATCATGGATTACGTACCGAGCACAGCTGTATTCTCCTGTTTTCTTGTTCACTGATTCACAGGAAAACAGGATGAACGAGTGTTTGAACCGGCAGGGATGAGATGCAGTGAAGTTTAAACAAAGAAGTCCCTAGTGGGAATAAAACTTCAAGGAAACGGAATTCTTCAAGTCCAAACAGACTAAAGATGGGATTATTCTGCAGCGTTGGGTCTGCTGCAATAAACAGGCAACATGACCCCAGTTTGCTGATGCTGGAACCAAGTTTGGTTACAAACGTTCTTGTTCCTCTCTGACTCCGATTTCTTTAGTGCACTCGGGTTATGAAAAAAGTTAGTGGCAAAACATCCCTTTCAAAAATTGACCTTTTGTCACATGTTGAACGGGAACTTAGTTATGCCATTTTAACTTATCTATGAAGATTTAAAGTCATTCAGGTCAAGTTATCACAGGATTCTGCTCCTGAGGGTAACAGAGCTTTAAAGGTTAATCTAGAAGATATGTTACTGCTCATCCAAGTAGCTTATAAAGCTTCAGTCACATGCACCCTTACAGGGGTTGACCCGTTTGGATGCTGTGGGAGTTTGGACTTTCCAAGCTGAACTTCATTTCATTTGGTGAACAGAATTCTGTTTGCTGTTGCATCTGCAATGCTGTGGACAAATGACAAAGGACCGGCACGGACCAGGATTAAATTCTGACGGCACCGGGACGGGAGCAGGGGCTCACTAAAAGCCGACAACTTTTGATGGATCATTTTGAACAGGGATAGGATGGGAGTGGGAGTCAGATTACCAGGAGTGGGACAGGATTATTTTTTAAATTTTGGTCTGGGAGCGGGACAGGACAAGATGACTCTATGTGGGCCGGGACAGGAGTGAAACCCCACTCCTGTGTTATCCTCTACTACTGAACAAGTTTATTGAACATTTTGTTCATGTCTATGTAAGCAACATCTTCTGCACGTCCTGTGAAACGACAGGAGCTATAGACGCCAGCAACTGTTGCTAAGGACCAGATCCAGCGACAATAGCAAATGTAAAGTTTTAGGTAAAAAGTTAGCTGAAACATTACAAAGCAAAAACAAAGTTATCATCAAAGAAATGTGGACATGCAGAAGATCTTGCTAATTAGACATTGAGCTCTCATATTAAGGCAGGGGCCGCAAAATATTGACCTGGGGGCCACAAATGGCTCGTGGGCCACCAGTTTGAGAGCCCTGGTCTTACAGATACCTTGAGGCTCGTGCGGCCACTTTAAAGGAACATGTAACGGTATTGTGAAGAATTTTCAAGGCAAAAGTAAGTTGCACGCACTTAAACTGACCATGCACAAATGCTGCATGGACGAAGTGCGCAAGCGATACATAAGTGCCTGTAGGATGTCCACACAAACTACAGTCTGACAGAATTCAGTAGTATGCAGGATTAGGGAGAGGACTTGAATAAAAGGAACAATCTGCAGCTTGCGTTTCACCTATTTCAGCTTTACTAACCGTTACGTGTTGTGTTAGTGTTTGCTAGAACCTGGCGCCAACAACCTTTATGGCCACCTGTGTGCCCCTGTTCAGATTTACCCAATTTCCTCCACTTCTGAGGACAGTTGTGACCAAGGCTTTCAGTTATAATGGGAATTCAAGTGTTTTATGTGTCAATTACTTCAGAGGTAAAAGGTAAAAAGTTTAAGTAATGTCATTCTAGCTCATGCAAACAATCTATTCCTCCTGTATTCCCACCATGGAAGCCTCATAAACGGTGAGGATAAAACTGGAACGAGACCCAACTCCGCCTGAAAGAACCAAGCGAACAGCTGAACACATTTGCGAGCTGTTGGACATCTGCCCAAACTCCACCTGTTTCCAATTTCAAGGGAAATTGGGAAGGGAAAACGCACAGCTGTGCAATGGGATCACCACACTGTCCCCCCAAAGTGGGCAAGCTGTGCAAAGACAAATCCACCTCCCTCAGGAACTGCAGTTTCACAGCTGGACTTTGGCTAAAACCAAGAAAAGGAAAACTTACAGGAATAAGTCCAGGAAAAAAAGAGGAATGAGAAGGAGAAGAAGAGTGGGGATTTCTTTGCTACCCAGTGCAATCAGTCATGAGTGTTCTGATCTGAACATGAACTGAACTACTCTGGCATGAGAGGATGGTAAGCCACAGATGAACTACATCATCAGGACACCGAAGAGCCTCAGATACTCCTACGAAGACAACACAGTCCACTGGATTGTCGACACTTGAATCTCCTCAAACATTTCTTTACTTAACTTTTCAGCCACCCCTCTGATGTACCTTAAACATTAACAATCTGAAATTCCCATCAGCAACTGAAGAAACTTCTCAAGTGAACAGCATAACCTCTTCTGGATCAGCCTTCAAAGTCCAGCTACCCTGACAAACAGAATCCTATGAAAGGATTTCACTTTAACAATGCTCTAATCAGGTTATCCAGAGGCCAAACTCTAACTTTGAAAACTTTTTTGTCTCTCCTTCCAGCTTGAATTCATCATTTTGGTTCAATGACTGAAGACTTACCACTTTTTTGTGAATCTTATCCTCCTGCAATAAAAACTTGAAAATTACACCTTGTTACAGAGAAGAATAGTGGACATACAGAGAAAAGAACCTTAGGATTTCATAACCCAATTCTTCCCTTTGTATTCTTCAAAGAAAATATTTTATTGGCTTTTTGTGTTTTAAAGGTAGAAACACCAAAGAGTATATTTTAAAACATAAAAAACTAAAACAGGTGTTTAAAAAAAAATGGAACTTTTAGTATTTGCCCTACAGAAAGAAGCTGTGAGATAAAAGACAACCCAATGTTATGCACTTTGACCAAAATAAGAATTTTATATCCCTTTAACACTGGAGCTTTAGCTCTGTGTTTTGACTACTGCAACTATTCAACCATTTATGCAATTAACGTAATTCTAGCGGATTCTGAAGTGAAGAATAGCAGTCTCTGAAATGCGACACTAAATGTTAGTAATGTGTTGCTCATTGTTGCAAAACCATTTTTTCCTCCACGCTAGAATCAGCTGATTCACCCTGATCACGTAAATTGTCAAAGAGTTACAGTATCTCATAGAACTTGTGTTATGAACATGATACCAGCAAAATCTCCAGAGTTAAAGGATTAATCAAAAATACGTCATGTCAATAAATTAAAAAAAAATAATAATAATTACACTTTTGGATTGTGATTAATCACAATGTTTTATTATTTAAGTTTTAAATGACAACATGTACCTCTTAAACAAAAAAAAAATATTTCTTCATATTGTCTGAATTTTCTAAGTTTATAACTTGTAAACTCAGATATCACATAAGTGTAATTATGGAACAGAAAAAAAACAAACAGACTTATTACTGCAGCACTACAGGTGAAGGTGAATACTCAATTCTGATTGGCTACTGGGTGTGGATGCACAATACATGTCTATGATTCATAGCCTGATTTACCTGATGTTCTTCTGATGAGGCTCACAGGAAGTTGGGTTTCGGTTCTGGGGTACAAATGGAATAAAAGACTGTTGGTAGATCCACTTTTTCTAAAACAGGATGTGTGCTTTAAAAACTAAGATGGTTCAAGTTTGCCAAAGTATTCAACATTTTCAAAGACCTTCAAAAATCTCTAAAATTTTAGGTACTTGGCTTTTTTTGTAAAAATCTTTTTTTTTTGTATGAATAAAATATGTGAACCTTTTAGGTAATTTAAGCAGATTGCTCTAAAAAAAATGGGGTAAAGCGGTTACAGTTCTGGCATAGGATTTAACAACAAAGAAAGTCAGCTTCACAGATGGTAAAACTGGAAAGTATCACCGGCATTGTCAGGATCCTGGCCCTGTTGTGTGTTTGTGTGGGTGTGCACACATGCGCTTTTTCTTTTCCTCCAGGTTGGTCTCATGTGGCTGATGCACCTGTTCCCTGTTACATTAAGGGCCAGCCTTCTATCCACTCACCAACACTTCAGCATCATTTGGTGGTTTGTACCAGGCCGTCTTACAGTCTCTCCATTTCCTCAAAAGCTTTTGGATTTTTTTTTCTTTCTTCCAGGGACTTCCAGTTTTCTTTTTGCAACACAACAGCCTTCTAGCTCAGATGTTAAGTACTGGGATATTTGCTTTTATTGTTTGCTTTTTTTATTACTATTTTATTGGTATACTCCGGCTGTCTCCCTGACGTGCTTGCTTCAAATGAACCTTATAGTGCTGCTTCCTTTCATTTTGGCATCATTTTTGATGTTAAAATATCAAAAACTTCCTCATTAGGGAATGACATAAAGACTAAATAGTAATAGTATTTGAAATAGCTTAAAAAAAAAAACAAGTCACCTAAAATATGTGATGGATTTGGTCTTTAAATGTTTAGTACATCAGTTTGTTTCATCACTGACTGAGTCTTTTGTTTTTCAGAACAAATTTACTGCATATTTTAAAGTACTTTGCGGCGAGTCTTTGTTGGCTTGACACAAAAAAAAAAGTAACGTTTATTAAACAATTGGAATGTTTGCATCATCTCTCATTGCTGCATTTGACAATGCAATGTCAGCTTTACGCAGGAGTTCGACTTCCAGTCCAATTTCCTGGTAAAAAGGCGGATAATAGATCACTGTTTCAAAATAAAAGCTGCTTTCCTTGTACTTTCAAAATAAAAGCTCACACTTTGTTTTTTTTTTTTGTTTATACACATTTAAGATGACATGCCCACACAACAGCGCGTGTCAACACTGTGGATAACATCATTGTCCATTTTCAACATGGACGACGGAAGTTTGATTTTGAAAGAACAAAAAGATAATTTATGACACATGACAAACATTGTACACTCTGAAGGACTCTGTGAAGAAGGAGAGGGTAAGGCTTATAGGGGCGGCCGTGGTGCAGTGGTAGAGCAGTCGTCTCCTGATCAGAAGATTGCGGGCTTGATTCCCGTCTTGCCCACATGTGCCCTTGGGCAAGACACTGAACCCCAAATTTCCCTTGAGTGGAAGGTTGGCACCAGTTTGCAGAGCCACTACAAGTGTGAATGGGTGAGACTGTAAAGCGCTTTGGGCCTTTGAGGAAGGCAGAAAAGCACTATACAAGACTATGCCAAGTACACAAGCATACACCATTTGGGTGCCAAAGTTTTGGATGAAATGCTCGACACAGGGGTGGCACTCTACCGGTTGCCAGAGGAGAGGGGAGACGTACCTGGATATATAAGGAAACAATGTAAACTAACTGACAGTCGTGAGACGGACAACCCACGCAACGCAAGAGAGACGCACTGCAGACGGACCAGCATAAATCTGACGTACTGTGTTTAACATAAAGACAAACCTACAATTTAGCCTTTCATTTTATGTAATTTATTAAACATATGAATAAAAAGACAAGCCCATTTATGGTCAAATTCAGCACATTTACATAATAAAACATACAATAAAACACACCTTAGTTCTAATTACATACACACAAATCCAAAACATTTGTATTAGACTCAAGGGAAGTCCACCAACTTCACGTTTCATTGTATTTGACTTAATAAAATGTAATATGTCATTTAAAATATCCATATGACTACATTTTCTTAAAAACTCCTTCATTTCTCCAGGAAGCCGTCCTAACATGCTCTTCTTTACAGTCTCCACTCTCACATAGGAAACTGCAAATAGGCCACGCTTGCAAGAAAGAAAGGATGGAACAGGCAAGCCGGAGCACAGACAGAGAAAACTTGAGTCAATTTGTTTTTTAAAGATATGTGTTGAAAACATCAAGTAATGTGGAGTTTGAAGAACTTTCAGTGAACAAAGAGAACAATTGTGGAAGGAGTCTGTTGTTGGTTAAAGGTGCAGCTTGATAACCAAATTAGAAATGTATGTTGAACTCTTTCTAATTGGTCTGTATAAACCTCCAATTTAGTCTTTAAATTAGTGAAATCTGTCATTCTTATTAATCCTGATAACTTTAATTCAGGCTTAAATCCCTGAATTCAAGCAAAATGAACATTTTTAGGTGCACCACCAGCTGCAGAGGCTTGTCGTTCATATTACTTTGCTAAAATAAAAAAAAAATAAAAAACAGAATTTGAGCCTTTTTTCCTGTGGAAACTCCGGCATCTCGTAGCAGTTTGACCCAAACACCCTTGATGCAGTGATGAACTGTCACCATTCAAATAAGTGGCTTTATTTAATCCCACGGCATTACATCAAAACTGTTCCGTAATCCTTTTTCACATGTTCTTCCACTTTGAGGATTAAGCAGTCGGAATCTGACCCGTCCAACTGCGATCCGATGCTGGTCCACAGCAGTAATCACATTCCCAACCACTCCTGAACTCGGTTAAATCTGATTCGAGACTCCACACGGTGTAAAGTAACTCATAATGCTATGAATGTTTCCAATGAAATCAGACACACAATGAACCCCTCATTTAGTGATTAAGATTAATCAACAATGAAGACATTATCAATATCCAGCTGAACAGAATCCGTCATTTGAATGCAGCACCTGCATGTGTGACGGCTTGCTCCTCACCCATGAGTACGAGTGTGGGAGGGGGCGGGTCCCTGCAAGCATCATTAAAGCCAGCTAATAGCCATGTTTTGTTGACAGGCAAAAGTGCTGTTCATTGTGGCGGAAAGGACGGACTTTGCCATCAGTCTTTTCCATTGCTCGCTCTATAATCTCCTCCATTCATCCGTCTGAGTCTAGACGCTTGTTTGCAGAGAAAGCGCAGGAATGACACTGCAGATTCTTCGTCTATTTTGGTCGCTAATTAAGAGTCTTCCCACCTTTAAATCCTCTCATTAACATTGTTTACATCTTTTATCTCCTTTTTGACTTGGAATCCATTTATGTTTCCATGGATACAAGCCTTGTTTTCTTTAGGCCATTTTTGCTACATTATTGAGTGGGTCTTATTAAAAAAAAATAAATAAAAAAATAAAAAAAAGAGAGAGAGAAAGAAAAATATCCTCATTTTAAAAATTTTATGTGCAGTTCCACAGTTCACAGCCCAATTGGTCCAGACAAACTCTTCAAGAGCTTTATGGTCAGAAAGCCATGACCTATACATCAAACCCACAGAGATGATGAAAACTCAATGGAGAGGTGGAGCAAAGCGCTTGTACACAGACCCCAAAAAGAGAAATAAACCATTAGAGACAAAAAAAAGAGAGAAACAAAGCACAGTCAAAATACAGAAGAGCCGGTATTAACCAGGAGAAGCACTCCAGCATACCGCCGTTCTTATTTCCATTTTCTGTGATAGAGCTTAATGTGGCAAGAGTACTTAGATACGCAATACACCTTTATTCAAGCCTTTAGAGAAAGAGATTTTGTGACTCATGATCGAAAGAATATAAAAGGGAAAAAAAAAAAAAAAATCAACCCTTTATTGTGCAAACAAGACCTCATCGTTCAGGGCTCATCTGTCCCCTGAAAGCATCATTTTACTTGGTCTTTGACAGGTTGGGAAAGTGTCACCTACTTTTTATTTCTTCATATGATCAAAAAATTGAAAGTATGTATGAGGGTTAGGTGCTTAGCAATTTTATCAAGGATTCAAGGAGTTATATTGTCAATTTATTTAACAGATGAATGTCACAGGCACGAGATTGGAACTCAAGTCCCGGTACATGTAAAAGAAGAACAGGTACAATATGACACAATTTACAATAGTATATAAAGTACAACATAATGTTCTATTAATACTTACAAAAATATAATTGTTTTAGGGTTAAATAAACACCATATAATTATCCCGATCCACCTCCTGTTTTCTGATCATAAACCAATGCATTCTCACTCCCAACTAGTCATATTTAAACGTATGGTCCGTGCCTCCTCTGCACCACGTTCTGACAGTTTGGGTGCCCCCAACTCGTTGTTTTTTGACATGTAGGCTGTTCCCATTCAATCAGGGGTCTCCGACCTCCAGGCCGCAAAGCGGTACCGGTCCGAGGGCTGCTTGGTACCGGGCCACGGATACTAATCATGGGTCCCCAACCCTTGGGACACGGATAGTGCCCCAAGCATCCAGTACCTTGTCGCAAGGGTTGGGGGACCCTTGATTTAATGGGAACAGCCAGCTTATCAAAAAACTACAAGTTGGGGACACCCAAAACATCTAAAAGTGACGCGAAGGGGACCGGAACCATACTTCCATATGACAAGTTGAGAAAGAAAATGTTTTGGATTAACTGGTTTAGTGTTTGCCAACAAAATGAAACGTAAAAACATATGAACAGCCGATGAGCTTATTTGCCCCCAAAAGGGACAAACGTTGTCAATGCTATATCCAACCAAAATAGTGGGCCTGGTAGCAGAAACTTAAAACATTTAATTAATAAATGGAAACATGACAAGAACCCATGGAGACCCAAAACAGAACAGAGGTCGTGATAAGGAAGAACTGAAAACCAGACACTTAAATAGACCAATAATTAACTGAAATGCAGACAGAACATGACCAAAATGCACATCAAAACTGAGAAAAACCAAACCAAAATCCACAATCCTTACAGTACCCCTTCCCAAAACTTCATATCCCAGATGCCCAAAAAACACAAAGTCAAATTCTGTTGGCTTTTTCTTTTTTTTCACACCATGTTGGAGCCAGACAATGTCTGTGATTGTTCCAAGCTGGTCTGAGTCAACGTTCCTCAGCAAGCAGTGAGCTTGTTGGAGGTCCATACCCCTGTAACTTGAAACCTCGCTATAAGAAATATATCAAACGTTTGAACTAACTTGCTGTTCAGAACACTAGAGGGGAGGGGCTCACTCCATCCAGCTCTAATATACAGTCAAATGTATACAAACCAAAGAGGTCAGCAGTAATTCCACAGACTCACCTGAGCAGATCATTGGAAATCTTCATGCAAGAACAGCTGAAGGAACATTTTTTTTTAACCTTTCATATTTCAGACAGTATTCTTTTAAGCAGGACTTGTTCTTACTCAGTGTTCGAGTGACGGTGAAAAAAGTTCCTTGTCTGCTTCCAGAACAGCATAAAAATAAGATCTTTGTCCATCAGACTCAGGATGATCTGGGATATTTCTTTCACACTCTCAGGTTTCATGTCACTGCTTTTCTTCTGCAGATCGTCTGCTTATTGATAAAGTTTGCCATGTAGTTAGTCATCTCATCCCATGTTTCCTCACAGGAGATTAAGATTAAGGGGTGATAGAAAAGACTGGGCAGTGGTCAGAGCAGAAACAGGTGAAAAGAACTTAAAGGGATCTCTGATATTTCAATGAAAAGTAAAGCTATGAATCTACAGAGCTAGCAGCTTTCTAAATGATCTATGTCGACTTCACAGGATCATGCTTAAAAGCTGGCTTGAAGATACACACATAAATATTTTGTGCACAACATATCATTTCTGGACAGCTGGTTGTCCATCAAACACTAAGTGACAAACATATTTCAGCACATTGCCTCAAGGAGCTAGCGTAAGCAAGAGGATTGTGCGAGATTTTATTTCCCATCACACAAGGTTTTTTGACAAGTTCCGTTATTAATGCTGCATTTGACAGTTTGTCATGAGAGCAACAGCAATCTGTTGAAGGCTTTTCATGTGAGTTTTGTCCTGTCTGCTAAGGCTAATCACATTCATGGAAAACATGCTTCTAACAGGCCCGGTTAGAACATACAAACGGAAAAAATCAACATTTTTAGTAGTCAGTGCTGATGGAAATTGTTGCCTGTCACAGCTGTTGCTGATGGTGGCTTTATTCTATAAATATATAATTCAATTTTTTTTCACATTATTTTTGGAAATTGTAATACTAAAATAAAATCTTTTGTCTTAATAAAGTGGGAATTTTATTCAGAATGAACTGAATTCTTCAGTGAACAGGTTACAAAATGTGCTCTTCTGGAGATGAGACTGTTTTTATGTTAGATTTAACCAAGTTCATTGGGGGTTGGTCTGTGCTTGGACAGCTCCTTTCTACCTTCTCTTAACTTCTTTTCATTGGAGTCAGTCTTTGTGTTTTAACATGTTTATGTAGCATTTTTCTGATGAACGAGGACACACGTTAGGAAAATGAAGTTCAAATTGTTTTTTCTGCTTATTTATGTTATTGATTTTTTTTTGTGAACCAACAGCAGACAAAAATATCATTACTGCTATTTACATGTTTGCATTAAATTTAAACAATGTAGGATGCTCCAAGTTGGAAGCTCGGTAAAGTATGGTGCTCTGGGGTTCTGTCCTTCATTTTCATTCCTTCTATTTTTCATCATTCATGATTCTGTTTGGTGCAGTGTGATTCATGTGTTGTCCCTCTTTCTCACTCCTCTCCAGGGCAGCAGGAGAGATTCCAGATTCCAGGTGGCTCGTCTGCTCTCTTGTGTTTGGCAGTGGACCTCGCATCTAACTTGTCAAGGCCTGGAAATGACACCCCTGACATAGAAAATACATTGGGTGGGCCACAAGCTCCCTGCTCCGCTCCATTCTGATGCATTTCCTGGTAGACGACTAGATCCATGTATGTTTCCTTTTTCCCTGTTCGACCTGTTGTCTGGGTCAAAACTGTAAGTCTGGATAGTACCAATATAGCTCACCATTTTTGTTTCTCCTCTTATGTGAGGTGAGCAGTTAGAGCATGTAAACATGTGGGTGATGATAAATGCGGCTACTCTGCACCTGTGGCGGATTTAGCAGTTTGTAGCCCCAAGAGAACATTAATACAGGGCCCCTTACAGTGGCTGTATTAGTTATATTATTAAAAATCTTTATCAAGATTAAAACATGAAATAACTTCCTTACTGATCTGCTATAGATGTCATAAATGTCAAGAATCCAAATGTTTTGATAAGCATTTAAAAGCTCAAATCACATTTAAATGTTGAAATGTATTTTATGTGTATTTTTTTTTTTAATTTAGAAAAAAATATATTTTTATTTGTAGCCCTTTTTTACTCATGTAGTAAATGAGTGGGCTCCGGGTTCGTCTTCTCTCATCAGGTTTATTTAAACGTTAAGA
>NC_050521.1:24573940-24590679 GCF_002922805.2 Oryzias melastigma | reverse complement strand
AACGTTTTAAGAAAACGCCTGCCGCTCTGCAGAAACTATGTCTTAGAAAACAAGTTTTTTTTTTTTAAATTTTGGATCATCATAATAAAAGAACAACAGATTTGGTCTTTAAATGTGCAAGTGTCTCAATTATCATATGCTGAATGTTATAATTAGACTGCTTTGTTCTCAAACGTAACCATTTCCATCGGTAAATAATGCTCCTTTTTACCTTATTTAAGGCTCAATGCGCTTTACAAATGACTCTGCCTTCACCACTTCACACACATTCAGACAGCAATGGTGTCAAAGCAGCCATGCAGGGTGCTAACCAGGCCACCGGGAGCAACGAGGAGTTTAACGTCTTTCCCAAGGACACTCTGGTACACAGAGCAGAGCAGGAACTGTAACTGGCTGCTCCAAATGTGTACACACGTCATGGTCAGTCTTCAGATGGGTATTCTTTAAATCTAAATTATACACTTTGGCTGTCATTTTTATATAGATAAAAAAATTATAAAGCATGAATCTAAGGGTACCCACATTTTGGCCCACTGATAGATAATCCTTTAATTTACAGTGATTATAAAATAATAATAGCTTATTTTGGACGTAAACTTTAAAAAAAAAAAATCTGAAAAAAATATCAGAAACAAAAAAAAAATCAAGTGTTATTTTTCTCTCTTTTTTAAATAAGACTGGAGGGGGAAACTAAATTATTTGATATTTATTATAGTTAATATGTTATCAAAACGTTTTAAATTAAATGAAAGAGTCACAAATAAATAGATAAATCAAGATTTTCAAAAATGATGCAAAAATTACTTGAATGGAAACCATAGGAGCAACACATACATAGAAATAATACTTTAGATCATTTTTAGAGAATATTCTTTAATTTTTTCACATAAGGATCAAATTTTACCAGCATGTTGTTGTTTAATTTGTTAAAAAGCCATAGAGTAACTCACATCCATGGTTCAGTTTTCCCAATGTGAAATAGAAAAAGTTCCCCAGTAAGTTTCAGTTCAAACACATTAATGTAGCAGTAATGCAAAAAAAAAAAAAAAAAAAAAAAAAAACTTTTTAAACAGTGCCACCCCCACACAAAAACTCCAGACCGAGGTCTCTCCTGGCCCGGAATAAAATGAGAACGTCAAGGTTTATTGGAGCCCGTTACGAGCAGACTTCACAAAAGTGGACCATGAATAAAAAGAAAAGTGTAACTTTTGATGGCTGGTTAAGTCTTGGTCAGCAAAATGTTTGGCTTGAGGGAGAACAGAGGTGAGGCAGGCTGAGGTTATGGAGGGAATTCTGCTTAGATGGAACTTTCTAGCAGAACTGATCATTTTTTAAAAAGTTGAGAGGTGATTGTACATTTTCCCAGGGCAAAAAGGTAATAGAAGAATGAAATGAACATGTTGCATGTGAATGTATAAAAGGCAGAGAGTCATATAATGCAGGGTTATTTTTTCTTTTTTTTTTGCATTTAATAACATTTTTTTACACTATAAATTTCCTCTTACAGCACCTGGTAAAGGAAGGTTAACTTAATTTAAAAAAAAAGAAATTGACAGTAGATTGAACCCCCTCTCTGCCCTGTAAATCTCTTCTTGCATTCTGTTTCGTTACACAAAGAAGTCTATTTCAAAAGGAATTTGACGCTTAATAGACACTTTTGAAAACTTTTTTAGTTTGAAATCTTCCTTACTTGTGTTTCTTTGTTCAATAGAGCAAAAGGGCACCTTTCAAAACACACATGATTTTGTTTGTTGTGCCTGCAAGGTAAAAACCACAGTCCTCACTTTGATTTCCAAAAAAAAGTTCTTTCTTACAAGTTTCCAAACTTTTTTAATCATGCATTGATGTGTAAATGATTAAAACATTCTGTGTCCTTCTAAACTTAAAGGGAATCTTTTCTTTTGGACGCCGTCGGTTTAGCCGCTCAGTGGAGGCAGCTTGTCCCTCCGCCGTCTTTTTCACCTTGAGCCGGCGGAGCTCTTTTAATTACCAATTAATAATATATTAACTTGAAAAGCTGTTGCGCTCCACCTTTGTTTTTCACTGCGCGTCAGTGCCCTCTGATGCCCTCGATCCTGAAATATTTTACTATTCAGAAGGAAAAAAAAAAGAACAAACAAAATATTGCACAATAGGTCAGTTTAAATTTTTTTTATCAGACTAATTCTGTTTCATTTAATTTCAGATTAACGCAAACTTTGAGATTTGGGAAAAGTGAAAGGAAATGGCTGCTAAAAATAAGTCAAAAAGCTTTTTTTTTTTTTTTTTTGAAGATCCCATCCGTAATTTTGAAATCTGAAAAACTACTTTACAAATGACCTCACATGATTGTCCACACTAGTTTCTCCTCTTGAAAGTTTATACAGTTGATTCCTAATGCTGAAGAAATCTTTAGGGCAAGGACTAAAACCAGCACTTTTAAGAGGATTAACAGGCAAACTTTCAATTCTTTGTGGATCAGGCAGAAGAAAATACACTCAGAATAAGAGGGTGTTATTTAGACACTTAAGAATAGATAGCTACCTTGAGAAAAATGTGGATTCTCACACTCTTATTTTTATTTTTCTAAATAAACTACATTCCAGTTTTGTGGTTTAACAGTTCTCTCACCTTTCTTGTCTTTTTTTAACTAACAGATACAAAAAAGTTAAGGACTTACTTTGCAAAATGTTTCCTATAAGGTTTTAACAAAAAGAATAAATGAAAAAAAAAAGTAGGTTTTCTCTGTGGTCGGGTATCAACTGTCGGTCGGACCAGGACTGGTCCTCAGCCTGTAAGTTGGAGACAACTGGACCAAAGGACAAGTTAGCTACAGAATGTATTTCTAGTTTAACACCGTTTGTCATGGATCAAGTTGGAAAAGCGGATACATTTGTAGCTATTTTCATTTGATGTTCCACATTAAATAGACTGAAAACAAACGGCAAAAATAAATAAATGTGTTTGTTTGTATTTACCAAACCTTCAGGTGTGTAATGATCACGATTCCTGAATAAAAAGGACTTCCAGCAAAAAAATACTGAAATTCTGTATTCTGTCATCCAGACGTCTTCTTTTAGATGATAAACACAACAACGGTGAGAAAACTTTGTTGCACATTAGTTTAAACATTTATCTCAGTCACATGTCATATTATTTTCCATATTTATTAAAAGGCTTGATTGAGTTTTTATAAAACAAGCCACAAACAATGATTAAAGTGCTTCCACACATTTGCTGATAACACACCCAGCGAATCTGGCCTCATTATGCCTTTCTATAATTAGCAATGGGCTGGAGAGGAAGCCATCAGCCCTCTGTCTGTCACATTATCAGATGACTGAGCACCTGACAGTCACTATGATTTATCAGCCGGATATTACATTTCCATAAGCCCTCTCTGACTCTGTCACCGTCTTTGTTTCTTTCTCTCACACTCCACTGGTCTGTGACTTGGTTTTTGCCCCATTTATACCCAACTTTCTATTCGTCTGATCCAACGTGATGAAGAAGAAAAGTCTGATTTTGTATGAAAATCTCAAGAGGGGAATGTCAGAGGACAGACTGCAGCTGATTGGGTTCAGATTCTCACTAAAGGGCACATTAATAGGGCAGATGCTTACAGCGGAGAGGCACAGACCGGTTCCAAATGCATCCTGCGGCGCACTGCGCTTGCTTCCAGATTTTTGAACAAGAGCTGCATAAAAGTAAGATTCCAGAACGGCTGAGTTCAAATACTTATTGTAGATTTTATAGCAGTGTAATAATAATAACCTCACTAATGCCAACAGGTGTAAGTAAATCTATTTGCCAAATCATGAAATAAGCAATAACAAGGCCCCATTATTGCCACCATCATGAAACGCTGACTCTTTCTTTCAAGCAGTTATGCATTGTGCACGCAAAAAAGCAATAATGAAAAATGGCTGTGGAGAAAGGCTCCATTTGAACCCATTATGCTGCTTCTGTAGAGGCTTTTATTCCTTCAATTGTGGGCGAAATGAGTCATCCCATTCAGATTGAGAGTATTTGCTAATAAGTAAGTTTCTTTCCCAGAGATTCAGAGACTTATCCCTCCTTCTTTCTTATGCTGCAGCCCATAATAATCTCTGCAACCCTGAGGGCAGAGCCAACCTTCAGGCTTCATGATACAAGTTGCATGCTGATGTGAATGAACAGATGGAGCAGCGAGAGTGGCCTCTCCCTCTCAGTTTCTAGCCTGTGGAGTCCCCCTTTTCTCTGGTGGATTTGGCAGAGAATCGGCTCCGGACTGACTGACAATTAAATGACAGCTCGCTCATGCATGAATTTAACTGCCTCTGTATGTGAAACTGGATTAGAAGCACAATCACAAAAAATTGGCATATATTGAAAATATAAATTTTACAAAATCCTAAGGCACCCTGTGATGGACAAATCGCTAAAAAAGTAGCTATGATGTACTCCAGCTACAACCTTAACTCAAAATGGGGCCAAATGGGTTTAGAAATGGATGTGAAATGTCATTTATTGATCCTTTAAAAAAGCATTTCATGTACACAATGTTCCTTAAACCTACCCTTAACCCTTGAATGTTTGGGGTCTAAATATCAATTCTATCGATACTAGTGTGATGAGATCGATACTTTCGTTGCAGTTTTTTCTGGATTACGTTCAGTAAAGCACTTGAATTACACACTGTGCTGCCGCTCCACTGTGCTTCCCTGCTAGCTGTCGCAGCGTTGCCAGATTGGATGACAAAATGCCTAATTTGAGCAGAAACCGGCAACACTCCCCGTCTTTGGTGAAGCCAAAATGTTTGAGGTCCAACTTGCAGCAATCTTTAAACTATTTCAAAGATCATAATTCCAAAACTATTTTCTAATTCATTTAATTGCAGTGACTTAATGTTCATTTTTTTGACATCATAAATAGATACATCCTAGTGCTTTTCTAAACCAAAATTACTATCAATTCTGCAATTTTTCGTACCATTGACTCCCCATTTGCTTGTCATAGTTAGCATGTCTGATTAGACTCTTGACATACTTGACATATTAGACAGTTGTTATTATTTCATTGAAAAAAATGCATGAATTTCCACTTATTTTGGAAGTAGTGGCCTTCATCGTTGACTTTTCTTATTTTTCAATTGACAGTGTCACAAAAGGCCCACATGAAAGGTTTAAATCGACTTGAAAATGCGATTTAGTCAACCCCAATCAAAGAATCGTACAAAAAAAATGTTGAAAATGCTGGAGGCTACATATTTATTTTATGACAGGAGACTGTGGATAAGTGGAAATCTGAAACACATTGCAGGCTTAAATTCAACATTTTTTTTTTTTTTTTTTCGCTAAATTTTTATTTTAGTATCTGAAAAAAAATATATGGATTTTACTCTTTTACTATGTTTACCATGGCACTTTTCATTTTTCCATTTCCCTCTCATCTCACCAGGTCGATAATCTAAACCAGGCTGCAAATGAGACAACTTTGAAAGCAGAATGCAAAAACATTTGGATTGATGACAAAAGGCTGTGAGGCAATGAAAGTCTTGTTATGCTGGCATTAAGGACTTTAAAGTTGGTGGGTAATTTAGTAAGGCAGCTGTGAGCCGCATATGTAAAAAGGCAGATAATCTTTGAGCTGAAATAGCCCTAATAATAATTAGGAATCACTTTTTCCAAGATGCAGACCAGAGTTGATGACTCAGTCAGCGAGACTGCAGCAGGCCTATGAGAATATGTGCATGAGTCACTGATGCCACCATATATTAGATATTTTTACCAGCAAGTACTATTTTTAAAACAGTCAGAAAGGTTAAACAACATCAAAACCACACCACATTACAAGGAGGGACATTTCCACGGTGTAGTACCCAAGCCTGTTGAAGTGTGATTTAATACTAGGTATAAAAAACACAGCGCAGTTACACCAAGAGCGAGAGGGGCCACTGAGCACTTCATAAATATGGAAGCAAAAAAAAAAAGCCGTTTCATGGCATGAATGTAGATAGGAGACGTAAAAATGTGTGTGTGCGCAGCAAAAGCTAAGAAGACTTGGAGAAGTTGCAAAACAGCTGAGAGAAAGAAAAACCTTAAGTAGCTCCACATAAATAATCCAGAGTTTTTCAGTGCAGCAGCTCAGTAAAAATAATGTAGAAATACACCTGTTGTCAAAAACAGTCTTTGGGATGCTGAGCTCAAGAAATGATGTGATTCATTTGGGAGAAAAGAAAAAAAATAAAACCCTTATAACTATGCAAATCAAGATAGGTAGAATTTGGTTCCAACCCCGCTCAACGGTACTTCAAAAATAACATCGTTTTCTAAAAAAATAAGTGAAACAAAGAAAGTTTGACATTTTTTTTGTCAGCTTTTAAAATATGGTAAATTGTTTCAAGAGCCTCTAAGTTCCTGGACGAAAAGTTCCTCATGAGAACAATAAAATAGTAGTTAAGTGCTAACTCAATCAGCCGGTAAAGTGTTGCATTTCAGTTAAATACCAATATGAAAAGCCGCTTTTGTCCTCGTCAGAATCAGCTGATTCACGTGGAAACAGTCAGAGTAACAGTATGTCGAAAAGCATGTTTTTGAGTCGAAATAAAAATGCATCATTTGAGTGCATCTTGGAGTTCGTTACTGAAGGAAGGCAGTTTGCTAGAAGGAGACCTTAGTAGAATGAAAACTATTGAGATCCTCTTCTGACTCATTTGTGCAACTATTAGCTGTGGCTTTTGCTTGTTTTCAATGTTATTTTACAATACCACTTATTTTATGTTTTAATATTTTATGTTTTAAATGTCGTACCCTTTAGCCGTTGTTTTAAAGTTTGACTCTGGTCATGTTTAAGGGTCATGTCACTCCGCCGCTATGAACATTTTGCACAGTGTGTAATGGTCATACTGCACGTATAAGTGGAAAAAGTGAGAAAAGTTGGGGCATTTAATGTGAAATTTTTACAGATGTATCATCTATAAAACATGTTAAACTACAGAAGAAGGAAAAAAACGAGCAAAAAATCTGTAAGTCCACACTTCATTGAATTTCTTCACTTTGACATTCAGCACCATGGACAGCAACCACAGGCGTTCAAGGTTTTAAATCCATTTTACTGTTCATTCCTCACTATAAAGAACCCCTAAAGTGGTATTTTGACCTGTTTATGTATTTAAGAGTAATCCTCCTAAAACCTGCACTGTCAGCAGCAGCCCCTCCCATACCCACGAAAACGAGCGGGTGGTATTGTGCTGACGTCAGCACGATGCAAATCCTGGCAGAGGGTAACTACCTTAGCACCACAGCTGTACCAGGAACCGCTCTCGGACCCATCTTAGGTGGTCTCGGTTCGTTTCCAACCGGACTGAACTTCTGTTAACTCCGAGATTCCTCAGTCTGAATAAGAAAAACGGACCAACTGAAGCAAAACGGCCACCGATCGGTGAACCGCGGACAAATGTAGACCATACTCGCCGTTTTGTGTGATGTCACGTCAAAAGGGTCCATCGAGTTATTCCTTTTTTTTTAGATATTTTTGCATTTTACTATAATCTGCTTCTTATCTGATCAAGTGCATATCATTTTTTGTAATTTTTTTGTGCTCTTTTTGCAGATTATGAAGTCACTAATTCTTAAAATTTAAAAAACAATCCTTGAAAAAGTTGTTTTAACATCCTTCATGACACATGTAGCATTGTTTAGCAATATTTTTTTTAACTAATTTGGAAGTTCTGTTTTTCTTTTCTTCTAAACAGCTTCAAAATCTGCATTTTCTTTTAAATTATTTCAATAATTTACATTTACTTATTCCTTTCATGTAGTGTAAAACCTAAGATAACTTAAAGGAGATCAGAGTTAGGAAGTCATTTCCTCTTTTTACCACTGAGATTTTTTGGCTGCTGTCAAGTTTGCCCATTTTACTTGAAGACTGGTAAATGTTTGTAAATGTCGACACAGATGAACACTCAGGTTTATCGTTAATAGAAATTGCTAAACAAGAACATACACATTGTTTTTGAAGACTTTACTTCAGATTAAATCCAGCATCTTTCAGTTAAACCCTTTTCCGTGTCTGGACCATTGAGCACCAGCAGCTTGCGACAAGTTAACAGCAGCCTGTGACAGGACATCAGCCTCCAGCACATGATGTGAGCAGTCATTTCCTTATCCTTCTTTTCCTCTGTCTGCCATCCCACTTCACTTTGCCTTCCCCCTGTCTCTCTTCTCCTCCCGAGTTGCTCCTTCAGTGCTTCTCACCTCATAAACATGCAAGCCACGAGCTCAGAAAAACACCAGCTAATGCCCACACACATGCACCTCTTACTCTCTTTTACGGCAAATTCTTTTCTGACGGGGAGTTAGAGAATGTGTGATGGAAGGAGGCAGCGTGAGGGAGAAAGAGTCACCTTGGGAAAGCATTATTGAAGGAACAAATGGAGAAAAATGAGAAAAAAGCTTTTCTTTTCTTTACTGTGAAGCAGTTGATGCTCAGAAATGAGAGAGATCCTAATGGGTTTTGTTGCTTCCACTTGTTGCCAATTCTAGCCAACTTAGAGTTCTTTTGTGAATAATATAGTTAATGAGTGAGTAATAAAAAGAGATGGAAAGCAGGCATGGTTATTTAAACCATAAGTTTAGAATCATTTAAAGCAGAGTTATTTTGAACGTTTTGGCTCCATTATTGTCGTCATCTTGGCTGAACACATCATTGAACCAGAAAATGAGCAGACAGGCTGGACAAACAAGCCAATAAAGTTTTTTTTTAAAGCCTTGAAAGTTTAATGAACATCAATTAATCAAAAAGTATGTCAGTGCGAAATTTTGAGGCCAACTAAAATTCTATTTTATTCCATTTCAAATGATACTTTTTTTTCCGTTTCCAAGGGGGAAATGTGAAAGACTAAAGGATGATTTACACAAGTCTGTCTGCGGTTCATCTGTGTTGATTTGCATTGACACAAAAATTGGAACATTCATTAATCCATCAAAATGTGTACATTCCCTATGTCATGTCTGTGTCTAACATCCGTCCCTCTGTAGTGCAAGAGTGTGTGAATGCTTTTTACTAAATGTGGTCGTTGAAGAAATTCACTGTAATTACTGAAGACATTTGTTAAAATAGCTATAAAGCTAAAACTTTTGCAAAATGTTAAAGTTGCCCAAAAATACTTGAAATTACAGAAACTGCAAAAAAGTCCACAAAGAAATTATTGTGAAATCACATAAACTACAATTTTTAAATGTATGAGTACCAAAAGTACAATCAGGAATTTCCTAAACATGGTCATTGTTTTGATTGCATAAGTTTTAAAGATGCACAACGAATTTAAAATATTTCTTGAAAAAATGCATTAAATTTCAAAAACCATAGAATTTGTGAATATCATAAGTACAAGCATGAATGTCCTGAATGTTTTGATACCAATATTACATAGATTTCGAAGTGCACAATGTATTAAAAACATTTCTCATTTCTATGGGGCTAAGAAAAAAAAAATGCACAAATTGGGTAAATAAAAAAAAAAAAATAAAAAAATAAAATATTTGAATACCAAAAGTACAAGCAGGAATGTGCTGAATGTTTTGATAATAAGATTGCTTGGGTTTCAAAAGTGCACAAAGTTTTTGAAGGATTTGGAAAATTCCGTTTTTCATTTTCAATGGGGCTAAAAATAAATAAATAGAAAATAAAAAAAAATCACATAATCGCGTAAAATCTTAACACCAAGAGTACAAGCAGCAATATTCTGAACAATCCTGAAATCCCTCAAAGTGTGATTGACTTTTTTAGTGTTGAAAAACACTATATCACTATAGTATGAATGCTGTAAAGATGAACTTCACCACATAACGCAATGGGAAGACACTGCATATAAGCTAGTACAAATCTGGGGTAACAAAGGCTTCTAAAATATAGCCAGTTTTCATAGATCAATCAATTTAAATACACATGGCTTAAAGTCTAAAACCAAACTGTAAGATTTATTGTTTTGTCTCTGTTGTACTATTTCAAAATAGTTGAAATAGGGCCAAGGGCTGCACAATGGTTAGTGCTTTCGCCTCACAGCGAGAAGTCCCTGGGTCATATCCCATCTGGGACCTCTCTGTGTGGAGTTTGCATGTTTTCCTCGTCCACGTGTGGCTTTTCTGCAGGAACTCTGGTTTCCTCCCATAGTCCAAGGACATGTTTCATGGATTAACTGGCAATTCTACATTGCCCCGAGGCAATGGTGAACCCTGCCTCCACCCAACAGTAGCTGGGTTGGCTCCGGGTAAAAGGATTGTCAGATTCTTAAGATGGATGGAAGGATAAAAAAGGGACTCACGCTTGTCAAATTGTGACTTTTGCACATTATTCATCTTTGCTCAAACGGTTCCGCAGTAATCAAGATAAAGAATAAAGTTTTAAAACACAATTTGTTAGAACATTGTCATAGTGTTACTGAAAAGTCTATCAACTGGTTTAAAAAACATAAAATAGAATAAATTTGAATATAGCAGCCATTTTTAATAACGTAGGATTCTCTCAGCATACTACTCGCACCTGCAGTTCGGAGTCATTTGAATTTGAGAAGGAAACGTTTATTAAATGTGATGAACAAATAAGTGTTGGCAAAGGAAATGGCAGCTGCACAAAATACAGATAAGGTCAACTCCATTAAGAGTAAAATGCTTTTATTTTCCAAAGCAGTTTGAACAAAATCAGTCAACATCAATGTACCGATAGCTTTTTATGGATGCCTGAGAATATTGAGCACAAGTCAGAAAACTCCCAGTTTCATTTCAGACCAGTCCATTCAGTCCATTCAATTCAATGACTGCACAGATTAATTATATTTTAGCAACTTTAAGCCCAACTACATCCAGTCTGTCCGGATTATTGCAATTCTGTTTCGTTTAATGTCACAAGTTGCATATTAACCAAAACAGATTCCCCCCACACAACTTCATCACCATCCTGGACCAACCATGAGCAAATATAATGTAGCAATAAACCCATACATGAAGCAGGTCAAGCTTTGAATGCGTTTTAACTTAGATATTAAGTCTTACCTTAAAATAAACCAATGTATTTCAAGGTGACTCATGGTAAAAAATGTTAATTCCTGGTAGGATTAGCGTTTTTGTCTGTGGAATGGAAGTAAACCAACGCGCAGGATCTTCTCCAGAGTCTGAATGCTTCCAGCACACTCAGCTGGAGGCTGGTGGAGTTCACCGAGCAGGGCTTGTTGTACACACGTAAAGATATTGAAGCGGTGTACCATAACTAATATCCTGGCTGTGAAAAGCCAAGATTAGCTTTATGCTGTGGCATGTAAAGGCCAGGTGGGAGAAATAGAAGCCCACAGGCTCTGGATGGCTGGATTAACTCTGGATTAAGTTGTACTGCAGGTCCTTGTGGGTCACTCTGCACTGTTATATATGTATGAGTGAGTCACCTTCCTCCAGGCACTAGAGTAAAGTTCTCCCAAAACGAAACCTTAAAATCATAGGAGAAAAAAAAAAGCATTGCCTCTGTTTTTGTAAGAAACAGGTGAGTTTGTCTCACAGATTCCAAATGGAGTCTAAATTTAGAGTAAAGTTCGTCCCTAATATCTACTGTTAAATGGTTTTATCGGGAAGAAATTGCATTTTAAATTTAAAGAGAGTCAAACCGGTTTTTGCAAGAACAGCTTGGAATCTGTCGATGGTGGCTGCACCTGCTGATGCAAGTGACTACAATCTATTCTGGTCCTGTTAGACCTCAGCGCTGCCTTTGATACCATCGACCACAGCATCTTACTCCAGAGACTAGAGCATGACATAGGGATCAGAGGATCTGCCCTCCAGTGGTTTGATTCCTATTTATCTGATAGATACCAGTTTGTTAATGTAAATGGACAGTCCTCTCATTGTACTCGAGTTAGCTATGGAGTCCCACAGGGCTCAGTTCTAGGGCCCATCCTGTTCACGCTTTACAGTTTTTTTTTTTAGGAGTTTTTCCTTACCGGTAGGGATGGTCTAAGGGCAAGGATGACCTGTTTTATTTAGTCTGAGTAGTCTTTAGCTATTTTTCCTATTTTATGACTAACTTCTGCATTTGTAAAATTACTTGCCTGAAGCCCAATGAGGCAAATTTTCTTTGTGATTTTAGGCTATATAAATAAAATTGAATTGAAGCTTCATGGGCTCTGTGACAAGCTGCCGACCTGTCCAGGGTGTTTTTTTTCAGCCTTCGCTGAACAGTAAACCGAGACAGGCTTTGGCAACTAAACACCCCCAGCAGGTTAGGAAAATGGATGGAAGTTCAGGAAGAAAATCCCTACATTGAGCAGTCATATTGGATTTGATTTCTACCGTTTGATCAGTGGCATCCCCAAAGTGACTGTGCATGTCCAATTCCAAAATCACTATGTATGACCTCAGATGGCATCTGTACATTAATTTAAAATTGAAAGTTGATGCCCCTGCCATGTGTATTGTTTCCGATGGGAATGCAACATAAGACTGGACCTCTTTGAGCACTGGAATAGTGGAGATTCATGCATGCTTGGTGGTTCTGTTCACCTGTCTACTAGGCGCAATGCCAACAGATTCGAGCAGATCTGACGATGAAGCTCAACCTTCCAATCACAGCTTCTCTTTTTCTTTCTGAGCTTGGTAATATGAATGTCGTAGTGGGAGGTGAAGAAAAGTATGTGGTCAAATTTACAGATAGTTTTTTTCTCAATGGGATGGAGCCATTGAGGTTGGGGCGTTTGTCTCTCAGTCTGCCTCTCTGTAGGTGGGAATCTCCAACTGCTGCTGTTTTTGCTGCTGTCTGTTGTGAGTTCTTAGCAGGAGGTCTACATGTTTGAATGTGTCTGGATTTGTACATTCTGTACCATCATTGTACATTTGGTTAAAAAAAAAAAAAAACATCCACCTAAGCACAGATGTCTTCTCACTCTTGTATCAACACAGACTTTAGTATTCATGCTGGTGTGATATATTTTTAAATCCATGTGTATGTCAGTGAATCTGTATAAACATGTGTTTTATGCAGTTGTGTGTGCTGATCTCTATTTGTATGGACGTCTGAATGTGTGGATGTGTTCACAAACACCAATCCTTTGGTAAATACTTGCATATGTCGGCAATAATGATAATCCTAAAGCAACTATTGTTGCTTATCGTGTTTCTTATGTATCCCTAACCCCCTTTTTTATGTGTTTTTATGAATACCTGCCATATTCCCTCACACATGTTCATCCCTTGGCATCCTTTTTGGTTAAAATCCTAAATAGAATAGACAGTCTGAATAAAATACTAAAACAAAATGTAATACTAAAATAAAATGTTGATTATGGATTATGACAGCTATGAAACTGTTTCTAAAGAGCCACATTATTGCCATTTTTATTATCATTTATACAATTCTGGTGACATTTGGGAATTGAGAACCGAGTAAGAGTTCAGGGTCGATTGGAAACTTATTTGCGAATTCCTCAGCAGGAAGTTTTAATATATAGTTGAAAATAGAGTATGTGAACCCTTTGGGAGAACCTCAGTTTCTGTACTAATAAGACATATGTTTTGTTTTGTTTTTATCTCAAACTAAATCACAACGATGGAGAGTTTTGAGCCAGCTCAGACGAGGAAACTGAAGACGTTCATGGATCTATTCCTCTGTAAGTGGATGCATTGGAATAAAGCGGAGCTGGGAGCTCAGTGTATTTTCTGCGTCACAAGTAAGTTCTTTTTTAGCAGTTTTTTCATCTGCGTCCAATTCAAAATGATTTGAAAAAAGAAATACTCCAAAATTGAATTTTTAGCTTAATTTTCCAATTATATGTTCTCCATCATCAACAAATTTCACAAGAAGATGTTGAAAACAACTTTTTAATCAGAGTGGGTCTTCAAATGATTCAGTCATGCAGCTAACGTGAATATAATCTTAATGTAATTTGAGTTTGCCAAAAATACACTTTAAATTATTGAAATGAATGAAAACTCACATGTGCCATTTTCTGTTACTTAATACAATACATAACAGAATAGATTTAAATGATTCATAGCTGGCATGATTAAGCACTTTTAGTTTTGACTGGAGAATCTTTAAGCATGGAAACATGTCTGGAGGGAAATTTGATGGCCGTCCTGCTTTTATCAATTTAAAAGTTACTTTGAGGAATCATTAAACGGAGAATAAAAAAAAAGAAGAAATGAAATAATGACATTAAACCAGGAGGGGGGGGGTCTTTCACAGTCATTTCAGACTTGCCCAAGGGTGTAACGAAGGCCTCTGACAACGTCTGAACAAAAGTTGTAGCATGAGACGGTCATTTTCCCCGACAGTCTGTTTCCCTATAGACGCACGCACACATTCACTGAAGGATAATGACTTGGAAATTAACTCTGTAGTCAGGCCTCTGATTTATTTTTACACAGGCAGAGAAATGATAATGACAGATATGTTGAAACAGGAAATAAGAAGGAAAGGGAAACATGATTGATAGACACGCAGCTTTCATTTGCATCTTTCATTTTTTTTTTATCAGCTTTGCCCTCTGGGTAGGTTTCTCTCACTCCCAGTTAAAAACAGCTTGAAATGCATCGTAAATATGCTCCTGTATGTGTAACGTTGCGTTATTAGATGTTGACTCCTGTAATGTGGTTTTATTAGTGTAGATACATCTTTCCAGGTACTTGAAAACAAGAAAGTTTTATTCGTAAACGCAGAATAAATAATTGTTACGAGGAAGTGAAAACACAGGTTTGAGATTTACAAATAATTGACATATTGAGCCATTTTATACTTATTTATTTGAAGGCCACGTCACACTGTCACTACATACATTTTGTTTTCAATTTTGGTGAAAGATCTGCTGATTTATATACCATCACATGATAAGTGAATCATGCATTATTATTATGCTTTACACATATAATTCATCAGTGATTTGAGCAAATTTTGGTCCTCCGGAGTCTGCTGAAATAACTATTGGTAATATGTTTAACTGAATCAAAAGAAAATAAACAAAATGACAACATTAACTGTATTACCTTTATCATAGTTGATGTTTCACTCGAATTGAAAAGCTTCAGTGAAATACCTGTGCTAAGATGCTAACAAGGTTTGAACTAACAATTCACATCTCTGATAAGAAAGAGAAACAATTGCTTTTCTGTATTTTTTTTTTTTTTACCCCTGCACGAATTATTCGCCTGGTGGTCTTACATTTGACCAAATAAATGATTTCACACATACTGAATTTGCATTGTTGTTACGTTCTTTTAAATGTTCCTCAATCACATCAGTAAGAACAAAAAAAAATGTAGTAAAGGCTTTTGATACTTTAAAGATTACAGTAATAAGACACTGCACATTTTTACTATAACATATATGTATACCAATTGCAGTTAAAGATTCACTCTTTTCTCAACACTAACCCAAAAATCAAAATACATACTGCTGTTTACTACCGAAGAAAGTACAAATACTCAGAAAAACAAATCTAACTCTTTGCACAACTGGGGAAGCACAAACACTGAAGATGGATCGGCCCCATTTATCTTAATGTCTCTTTTTGCTGAAAAGAAAATATCTTTTCCCTTTGAAATTTCCAAATGTTTTACAAAATTTAGAACTAATATGATTGATGACATCCGTTTTCACATTAAAAATGCATTAAAAATATCAGATGGCACCTGAGACTTGGAGCTCTCCATGTTAAATAACTAAAGGATTTTGAAAAAAAAAATACAAAGTCATCATTAGTAGAATTGTTGTTGTGCACGTTTTAATTAAAATCTTCCAACAATGAAATAATAAATTTATTGGTTTTGATTTAATTATATGTTAATTGCAGTCATGCAATTATCTGCTCAAACTATGGCAATTTCTTATGTATTCTGACTGAAAAGTACAAATGGAACAGAGGAAATTGGGCTAATTTGACCTTCTGAGAACTGGACGTTGTGTTCCTATAAGCTTATTTCAGAATGAGGAGTTTAGCTTTATGCAAAATGACTAAGAAACGATGAAAAGAAGAGCTGGCCTTTTCCTGGCAGCAAAGCTGACCATCGAGCAAGTCTGTACAAATGCAGGAAACCACAGATGGATCACTGGGATTTGGGTTTTGTGTGAGATGAAACCGATAGCTCAACCACGTGTCTTTACTAAACGGATTAGCGGCAGATGGTGTGAACGATCCAAGATCAGCAGCTTACAGACACACAGATCTTCTTACTTAAGGATTCCCTCGCTTCATGAACAAGTCCACTGTGACCGCACATTGTCAGAGTGGCAAAATGAAAACCATTAAAGTATTATATCAAATCAGGAAAAGAAAACACCAACTTCACACAGAGATTTCTGTAAAGTCAGCGTTGTTACTTTGAGTTTCTAAAACAATCAGTGTGTCTTAGCTGTGAACCATAGTTTAATTTATTTTAAAAAACATTTAGGATGCCATCTGTGTATGGACCTAAATCGGGGCCATAAATATTTGAAACCCAAATAAAACAAATTGAACAATATTGGTGTTTGGCCAAAAAATGCAAAATGTCCCAAACTTTTTGTTATTCAAAATAAACCTGATTATTTTCCGATTCAAATGTTCTGTTTTCTTAGGTTTCGAAACTCAACATTTTTATTTGAAATCTTTTCTTTCACTTTTAACTCTTTCGTTTTTAAATCTGAAAATTTCCGTTTCAAAATGTTTGGCCCCGTTGTGGAGCTTTGGGGCGGGGCTAACACAATGAGGGTGGTAACTTCAGTCCCGGTGCATTCACTGACTGAGAACTGTGATAATTACG
>NC_050521.1:24562878-24573498 GCF_002922805.2 Oryzias melastigma | reverse complement strand
AAAAAAAAAAACAGAACATTTGAGGATTATTTTAGAATAGCAAAAGGTTTGGGGCATTTTACATTATTGTTGGCCAAACACCTGTAATTTTTTCAATTTGATTTATTTAGGTTTCAAATAATATAATATTCTCCACAATTTAGCTCCATAGCTGTGCAGGAGCAGTATTAAAGACCAGCTGCACTGCATTTTAAAGGCCTGGCTACAGCTCAAAAGTTTTCCCTCACACATTTGATTTACATTACGCCGGACGCACATAAACCTTTGATGTGTCAGCATTGCATTGCATATTTGGTTTGTTTTCTTGTCAGCGGAGAGATTTACAATCCTCCAGCTGTCTGCTTGTCAAAAGTAAATGGATACTTAATATTTCTCTGACTGTGACAAGTCCAATAGCTGGAAGAGTGAAAGGAGGGGTGAAGGGAACACAGAGACAGAGGCGCCAAGAGAGACAATAGATGCACACAGTTAACACAAATCACATTGCGTCTTGACACAGCACTTTGACTATATGCCTCATAAAGCTGCATTTGCTAACTTTGACCAGATATTTCCCTGAAGGACACAAACACACAGGTTCGCAAAGCCTGACAGAGTCTGTAACTGGACCAGAAGCTGCCCTAATGAAGTAACAAAAGCAATTTATTTTACTGCGATTTAAAAAGACGTGTTGGCACTTTTGTACCTAAAGGCATGGGGAAAAGCCTAAATTGAGATATAATACAGTCGAGGGGATGGATGCATTGATGTGACCTTAAAAAAAACAGACAAATGTCAATTTTACATATCTCACATTGCCATTTATATATTTTCAGGCCATGTCACATAGTTGCTACATACATTTTGCGCATATTGTGCAGAAGAAAATTGGTCATACATGAATATGCGTGGAAAAAGTGAGAAAAGTTGTGGCCTTTATGCTTAATTTTCACAGATGTCTCACTAATGAATCACATTAGAACCATGTGAAGAGCATGTAAACCCGTGCCTCATTGAATTTCTTCACTTTGACATTCAGAACACTGGGCAGAAATCACATGATTTCAGCACCATGGACAGCACTTGTGATACTTTTTCTTATTCTCTTCACCAGCGCTGTACAGACTGCTGGAGGGGTTAAATTTTCTACTGATTTATAGATACCGTCACACAATCCCCACATTGTGCATGAACCATGTGTGATTATCGTGCTGTTTTCTGCAATTCATTAGTGATTTGTGCACCAATTATGTAGTTTTAACTTGATGTGTGCACTTTATACACAATGTGATAGTTAGACAAACATAAAACAGTCATAGAAAGCCACAAATTTGTGTGTCCATCTCGCAAAAATCAAGCACACATGCAAAAGATTTACGTAATAATTAAACGTATAAACTATGTGAAATATGCACTAACTACATAATTCACAATTGATGAAAAATCTTTAACAACTCAAAATAAAATTCATGTCAAGACCCGTTGGTTGAAACCCTCGACAGATATCTGCGCACTTTGACGGATGACAAACACAAGAAACACTTATGAATTAGATCTATCACTCATGTATAATGAAAGACCAAAATTTCATATGTGGAAAATGCACAAAATGTTGGTAGTGGCTGTGTGATAGGGCCTTTAATACAGAGTTAAAGAAGTGCCAAGCTACAAATATATAGGCATTTATCAGCATAACAGGCTTGGTGACTATCTTATAACAAATGTTGGAGCAAAGGTCAACAGACAAATTAAAAGTCAAGTGAAGTACCAGTGCTTTTATAGAACAATTCACTCACAAAGTAGTTCAAAAGTTTAGTGGGGAAAAAAAGACAAAAGTCTGACCATGAGCTTCTCAGAGTCCAAGTTGGTTCTTATGGGACCAAAACGTCAACTTACTGAGCCACAGAAAAAACTTAACAGAAATCTATCCTCTGGACATCAGAAAACCAGCACAAAGACCTGTGGACAGGACTGACATGGTCACACTTTCCTGGTTTTACTCCAGCAGCATTTTTGTATGAACTGGATGAACAGGAATTGCCTTCCAACACTTCATGGAGTGAACAGATTATCACAGTAGTTTGACCTAAAAATAGATAAAGTCATGTTAGCTGTCAAGCACCTATGATGAAATTTATTCTCTGCATTTGACCCATTCCCTGGGGACTCGTGAGCTGCAGACCCACAAACCAATCTATTCATGCCAAGTGTCAACCAGAGTCTTTGGTATGACCCATCCTGGAGTTGAACCCACGACCTTCCAGTTTCAGAGCAGACACTCTACCTCAAAGACACTGATCTTGTAAATAAGTCTAAGTGTTCTGTTGGATACAGTTAGCCCACAGCTCTATGTATACCTGTTTTGATAACGTAGATCGGGGTGTCATCTGCATAGTGGTAAACTACTATTTCAATCCATCAGCTGATCAATAGAGAAAAATCATACAACCTGAACATACAGGATCCCTGAGGGACTCCATCATCTGAGACAGTTATTGATTTCAATCAAGTAAATCTCATCTTTTAGATAGAACTTAAACCATTTAAGGGGTGTACGAGAGATGCCTACCAAGTCCTCTATGAGATTTTGCTGGTGTTTGCATTCAGTTGGATGTCATTTGTCACCTTGATAGGAGGTGGGTCAGTGCATGATTGGCCCCAATAGCTGAATATAAAACATCGAAGCAGTTTTTCAGCAGGAGAAAGTCTGTGAACTATTAGAAAATGTTTTTAAAAAATAATGACATTGTTTTTTGCAAAACTTTAAGAAAGGAGAATTTTATCAACAAGAAACAAAAAAAGGGGAGAAATAGGAGGGCACGGCAAGTAGGCAGAGAAAAGAGGTTTTGAAATAGAGAAGACACCAATTTCCCAATCAAAACTGAGAAGGTAACAAACTTATCAATTAAAACAAGACTAAATATGCTTTATTTTGTTTATATTTTAATGTAAAAGGAAATACTTTTTGAAAATAATGTTGGCTTAAATATCTTTTCTTATATTTTGTTTTACAAAAAAAAAGGAAAATACAATCTTACATTACTTTTTAGTTTTTGGAGTCTAACACTATTAATTTCTTTATGATGTGGATTTTTTTTTTATTCCTAAGTCAGTTATGCTTTTACAAATCCAAATAGGCCATCTCCATTAGTAAGCTTAATAAACATATAAAAAACGAGAAGTAAATAAAGAATTAAAAGAAGAAAATGAAATGCTACAGCTTACTTTGTAAAGTTATGTACTGATTTAGCCTGAGTGTAACCCCAAAAAGAAGGTCTAAGGGAGCCCTGACAAGAACAACATGACTCCTTAAAAACAAAATTTTGATTTGTTGGCATTGCTAAACATCTTCACTTAGTCTTGTCAAAAGATGATGCTTTTATTCAGGCAGTTTAAGCTTTATATTAACATATTTTTTGTTTTTTACCTCAAAAAGGATGGTAAATACTTCAGATCCTGGTTGTTTATTTAACACAAGTTGGACTTTTGTAACCTTTCTGCACTGAAGCCCTTCCACTGCAAATACTTCTGCTTCTTAATTTCCTTTTTGTCCTGACCTTTTTTCTGCCAAATCTTCTTAAAAGTCTTCTTCCTTACACCCCATCTTCACCCGTCTTTATTAGCTATACAACCTGCTCCTCTGCTGTCGCCTCCTTTAATTGTCTCCTGGGTGTTTGGCAGCTTTTATAAGTACCCACTAAAAGCCTGAGTTGCAGACTAATTCGTCTTCTGTGGAAAAAGGCTTTTAGTGGTTGCCATTTTTGCTGTGTGCAAGCTGGAGGAGAATGGACAAACAGATCCAGCGTTTTGAGACATAACCTAACACGTTTTCGGCTGAACTCAATGTCAGATAAGACAGCAGACGGAGACATGATCTGAAATCTGAAGATAGGTAAAAGGAAACAAATGCCTCCTATTTCTGTGATGCTGTTAACAGTCTCAAAACAAAAACAGATTTTTTTAAAGTCCCTGCAGGCAGGGGGTAAATTTAAGGTAAATGCATGCAAATTCCACTCCACATTCTTCAGCATAACCAGCAGAGACTTAGCATATTTTAAATTCAATTTAAATTCAAATACTACTTCATTATTCCCCAAAGGAAGGTAAACATTTAGCATACATATGACCAAATTCGTGGGCTATTATTGGACGATATTTGTAAAAAATACTTGCTGCACTCATTCTGAATTAAAATATTTAATTGGTTTACTGAAACCTTAGCAAAAAAATATTAAAGTAAGAAATCAAAACCACAAACGAATGCCAGTTTGGCACGAACTGTTTAAATAACTTTGAACCACAAATGTCAGTGCAATTTAGGAAACACTTAGGGATAACTACGAAAACTTGTTTAATGTAAAGTAAAACTCTATGACATGCAAATGTTGTTTACAAATCAAAGATATTATATATATATATTATTTTTTTAAAAGAAAAAGTAAGAAATTGTTTAGTTGCTATATTCAAAGTCCAAGACAATGCCCAAATTGTCAAAAAAAAAAATCTAGAAAAGAATTAAAACATTTTTCTAACATGAGAAGCTTAAATAAACTCACCCTGTCATGTAGTTTGGAGGAGTATTGGCTCCAAAGGGAATGAAAAGTCCAGGAAGTAGTATTCCAAATTCCAAAAGAAGCTCAGAGTTAAAGAAATAAGTAAAACATTGGTTACAGAGAGCTGGTTGGAGACAGCAAGTCTTAACTGAAGACATGAAGACCAATGAGCTCCAATTTCACTCAGTCAGATAAGCAAGAGTCAGTTCAAACATTCATAAGTTGTTGTCCCACACCCTTTTCTCCAATCAAGCCACTGATTAAAGGAACAGGAAGTACCCAGACACTTTCAAAATAAAATACTGTTAAGAAAAGGTAGTCTATATACAATTTATATATTACAAACTTAAAATGTTGCAATTTAGTTTGAAAAAATATTCAAAGTACACTTCCTACAGTGCAAGTCTATGCATAGTATAGTTGTTATACTTTTACTCAATCCATCCATCCATCCCTCTTCTTTCACTCATCCGGGACCGGCTCGCAGGGGCAGCAGATGCCCAAACTTCTCTCTCCTCGGTCACTTCCTCCAGCTCCTCTGGGGAACCCCGAGGCATTCCCAGAGGCCTCCGCTTAGTGTGACATGCCCAGAACACTTCTCCGGGGGGGGCGTCCAGACCAGATTCCTGGGCTACCTCAACTGGCTCCTCTCAATTTGGAGGAGAAGCGGCTCTTCTCTGAGCTCTCTCCAGGTGAACAAGGTTCTCACCCTATCTCTAAGGGAGAGCCCAGCCACCCAATGGAGAAAGCTCATTGAAGCCACTTGTATTCTAGGATCTCGTTCTTTTGTTCCCTCATAGAGATCATGATCATAGGTGAGTGTTGGAACGAAGATCAACCAGTAAATTGAGATCAAGAATGCGTAATTATGTAAACTTCAAGTGTGCTACCTTTTGCTAAGGGTCATAATGCTGAAACACAATATGTTTGATGGTTGAAATAGTTTACAAAATTTACCTGGGAGCTGAATTCTGTCAAACTTTAGTTTCTTAAATGGTTGTAAAAGAATTATGAGACTTTGTTGTTTTAGTTTTATGGAGTTATTTGGTGTAAGTATATAACAGGGATAAATAAATCCCTAAGGCCAAATATTCCGGTTCTTTACCTGTATTATGCATGTAATGCAGGACAGGAGTCGTTGAAATGGAAGCAGCTGAACCAGAGATGGACAGTTTCACAGTTAAGGCTTCAACTGGAAAACACCAAAACTTAGATTTTTGGTTTTTCAGACAGTCTAATGCAGATTTGCTACTGTGCTTTAAATAACTGTCTTTATCCGTGACATTTTAAACTAAAAGGCCCAGGCACACCAACCACAGCTGCAGCACGCCACTTTATCTGCTCTTTTTTCTCACCATCTGCAAGTCCCATCGGGTGTGTTTTAAACTATCTCGATGCTGACCATTTGACATTTTGATCTTAAGTTTACTCGAAGGACAGATGCATAGGTCACTTCATTTTTTAAGAACCAAGTGGATTTCTTTTAATGAAAGATTTCCTGCTTTTTTATGTAAATTAACTTGGTGTTAGCTGCAGCAGAGTGGACTCGATGTCTATATTCAACATCTCAGACATGCACTAAAATAACCTACAAAGACTAAAGCCATGTAATGCTTAACAAGATGATATCGTACTTTAATTGCAAAGATCAAACGCTGGACATGGAGGCTTCAAACTGAACAGGTTGGAGCTGTCAGTCCCCTGAGGAGACTCTAATGATTATAAGATAATCTGAAGCTATCCATCAATCCAGGCCTTCTCTCTTCCTCCATGGAGGAAAGCTGGAGTTATAGCTCACTTCATCTGAAGTTATGAAGCACAGTTCATGCTGACGTCCCAAAGCTGATTTAGAACCACCTCAAATCCGTGTGCTTAGGCTGCTGTGGGAACCAGAAAACTGCAGAAAGTCACTCTTGGATTGGTAGAAGTTTCAAATCCCAACACAATTCTTTCAGACAGGCCACTTCAGAAATGAGATTAATGTTCTCTTTTTTTCCACGGTAGACCCTTTGACTGTTAAGTAAGTAAATATGTTACATATGGGAGTCAAGTGTTTGTTAAAATGATAAAAAAAGCAAATAATTTAAAGGCAAATATTAATTTATGAACAGCATCGTCAAAGATGTTTGATGTGATTGAAAAGATCACACTCCTAGCCATTTTTTTTAAATTTACCATTTATTTTTCTGACTAATTAGGCAAAGTTGTTAATAAATGTCACGTTTAAAAATCTGATGTAATTCAGCAAAGCAACTCTGCATTGCTGGATTGCATCAGACAACTTCTGCCTCATCTGATGCAATCTAACATAAATGTGCAGGAAATGCATCCTTAACAAGGAAATACTTTAGTCTATTTGGGATTGAAAACGGTTTAGCTGTAGGCTACGAGAAAGCCAATACAGTGACCAGTGGATATAGGAAAGGACGGTGTAAAGTTTAGGATTAAAAAAAACTGCATAAGTTCCAGTTTTCTGCACATATCCAATGCTTATATTTTCTTTTTTTGACAGTAAACCAGGGAAAAGATCTTTAAAAAAATCACAGCTGTTCTGGAGATGTTTCTCTTATTGTAAACATGCTAAAATGCTGTGATGCCATTTTCTGTGTAGTTCTGTACAAACTGTTCATACTACATTTCCCATCATGGTTAGATTAAAAAAGAAATAGTAATAAACTGCACATTTTTGTGTACTTCCATGCTTAAACTCCATTCTGGAGATCTGGAGCCATATGTTAGACCTTAACATTTTGAAATATTTTATTATGAATGTATACACCTTTCTTTACTTTCCTCACTTATTTTACTTTACTTTCTTTGTTTACTTTACCTTCTGTACTTACTTTACTTTCCATACTTACTTTGCTTTCAATACTTGCATTATTTTACTTACTTTACTTGCCTTACTTTCATTACTTACTTTACTTACAATACTTGCATTACTTTACTTTCATTAAATACTTTACGTACTTTCTTTACTTACTTACCATACTTTACTTTACTTTCCTTACTTTACTTTACTTACTTTCTGTAATTACTTTACTTTACTTACTTACTTTACTTTCATAACTTACTTACTTTACTTACTTTGCTTACCTTATTTTTTTTATTTATGTATATATGCAGGTAAGATAAGAGGAAATGTCCAATTTTAAGAACTTTTTGATTGGAGCTTGCTGGCACAGTAAATGGCATCAGTGATCTGTAGCCATTTTGGCCGATTTGATCAAAAATGATTCAGAATTTTCAGTTTTTTTATGTCTGACGCTTCAGTCAGTGAGTGTGAAGGTTTTGCTTAGGAAAATTTGTAATTTTGTGTTTATTGAACATTTCTTTGCAGTTTGAGTATTTTCTTCATCTTTATTTCAAGATATAAAAAGGATTTTTTTTTTTGGTTATTGATTTTCCCCTTTTCAAAAGCAGGTCCTCTTCTCTAATGTCCAAATTTCCCCAAACTAAACATTATTTTCCAACAGCTCCTCTCGTCAGTGCTACATCTACTAAACTAAGGGTTCTTTTCATCATGTTTTTTTGGCCTGTTTCTGACATCAGCCTATAACAGTGTTTCAAAGTGAACTGGCCTTCACTATGAAGATAAACAAGAGATAACTTCACATAACCGTTCTTGGTTTGTGAGACATCAGCTTGAAGTTGACCAAATCCAGTCAAACTAAGAACTAAAACAATTCAGAGATTCTAGAAGCTGATAACAACTTCAATGCTTCATTATTGCAGTGAGCAAAAGTATAAACCTGTCGGTATGTGGTGTGACCAGCATTTGCCTCGTATAGTGCTACGCACCTTCTTGGCATCAAGTTGATCAGGTTGTGGACTGTTGGTTCACTCATCTTCACTGACTGCGTGAAGCTGCTGGATATTTTCAGGAACCGGAACATGTTCAATGCTCGGTGAGTATGCTGGTCATGTAAGAACTGGGCGGTTTTTAGCTTCCAAGAATTGAGTGCCGTGTAAACACAAAAACATAGTTTTAAGCGTTTAGGTTTAAGTGGTTTAAGTGTCACATCTTTTCCATGAACAGCTGTTGAGCAAATGAACATTGGAATAATGGCACAGAACTATAATCTAATTGTCTCTCCACTCAAAATTTTCATTTCTGTAAACTTTTATCCAAACTATTCTCAGCAATCTGGACATAAATAGCAAATCGATGAGCTTCAAAGCTCAGCTTCCACACACATTTTGTGTGTTTTTTAGCACAAAATTTCATGGCTAAATAATGTATTTCAAAATGAGTGATCAGTTTTCTTTCCGAGATAAAAACTGTTGATGGAAATGATCGTGTCCCACTATTAAGCCGTTTATTTTGGCCTCAAATCTTGTCATGAAAACCTGCAGCTAAAATACGAGCAGAACAAAAGTTTCTGTAGATTTTTTCTTTTAATAATTATTCTTTGTTTGAGTAGCTCATCTTCATCACTGACCAACTCTTTGAAGTGCCAAACTACTCCATTTATCTGCCTACTTCTGAAGGAGTGCAAACAAAAGTTTTGATGTTGTTTCAGATGACGGACTGAGAGGGAAACGTCTCTTCAGGTGAGTTTGATTTTTGGCTGCAGGGGGATGCATGATAAGAACAAAGCGGTACCTGGCAGTCAGACAATGACTTTCTGCGTTCCACACAACAACACTTCAATAAACCGGTCTTCAATCCCCGTTGGCTTCCTGTGTAGACCGTGTGTGTGATTGAGTTGGAAGCTCTGGCTCCATTGTCACACTGTTTTAAATTGAGAGGGGTGTGTGTGTTTGTGTGTGTGCGTAAACCCCTCGGCACCAAATGAGGCTGTCTGCCACTGGATGGAAGCCATAACTAGGCCACATGGGACAGACACACACAGACTCATGCACATCACACACACACACTGCTTTTTCCAACTTTAGTCACACACACACACAAAATCCCTGGGCTCCGGCATGTTTGTGTGTGTTTTGGGGTTTAATTACGTTATTTTTACGGCATAATCACTTGGCTTTAATAAAGCCAAGAGAGCCGTCAGGGGGATTTACACACGCCGGTTTTTCTGCTTCAACCAAGCACAGAATAAATAGATCTGACCGGTTTATGTACTCCATCATTCTCAGCATCATTTCAATTATTCTACCAATCAGATAATAATCTTTAAATTCAACAAAATCTTTTTTTTTTCCTTTTTGACATTAAGTTCATAATATTAAAGATGATGATGAAAATCATGTTTTAACATGTTTTTATTACATTTTTCTGATGATGGAAAAGAAAATTAAACGTATGATTATTTCTTTATTCATAAGTTATGAATCAAGAGTGTTGGACCATATAACTTTCCTTGTATTTGGCAAATTATTGGAGAATGTAAAGAACTGAGGATGAACTCGTGACTGCAAACATCTACCAGAAAACTGTGGGATATCGGGGGGTCGGGGCTGTAATTGTGTTTCCGGTTTTCGCCTTTCTTTCTTCTCTCTTGACTTTTTTTTTCCGGTCTCTTTCTTTGGGTCTTCTGCCCGACAAAAGCAGAAAATGCATGCTTCCAAGGCCAAATCCGAATTTTTCCCCTACGGCTTCTCTCTACCCTTACATTTAGCCCTCCAAATGGGGAATTATGGAATAATAGTGCCTTCAAATTCGGATGGCACTTCTACTTGATGATGTCATCAGTAGTTGCCGGTCATCTACGATAGCGCAGAGGTGCTAGCGCTCAGACATTCATAGAACATCGGTTTTATAACGTTTTAGAGCCTTTTAGAGTCATTATTTAACATTTAAATGTAAACTTCTATGCTTCAGCGCACGCCCATGTGAAGATGTGCGTTTTTCGCCTCCATGGCACATGTGGCGTGGCTCGCCCTACTGGCGAAGGGATACAGAGCTCAAAGTCCCTTCACTCGATCTTTAAAAAGTATAATTTGGACAACCCTTTCCTTTAAAATATCACTTTATATGAGGGGTAGAGAAATAATTCGTGACTCGTCCTCATACAATGCGTACGTAAGGAACTTGTATTTATAATTGTGTCCTATATAGTTTTAAATGTACACATTTGACACATTACATGTATTGTGTAACAAGTTTTTTTTTTTTTTTTTTTTT
>NC_050521.1:24553518-24560990 GCF_002922805.2 Oryzias melastigma | reverse complement strand
AGAATCGCAGGGAATCGTGAATTACTGCATCCCTAATGTTGCCTGTTTTTCTGTACTATCACTCTCCTATAAGGCTCTCTGTCAATTATTGGTCTATTTATGAACTGAAAACAACTGAGGTTTTTCAAATACACCTTATAATGAAAAAAATCTATTTTTTATCTTCCACTAGTGCTTATTGTCTTGTTTTTGACCAATCTACGGTAAGTTGCCACTCCTCTTATGGATATATTTTTGCTTAAGGATTCAGAATTCTTTAGGTTGACAGCAGAAAAAAATCTTTATTTTGATTTTAGATCTGAAAGTTAAGGCAAGTTCCATAGAAACAGCTTGTCTTGCTCTCCAAAGTAATGACAGTGACTCATAGGCACGTTTGGCTTTTTTGTTTTTCCATTAAGTGTCCTCTATCACTGAATATTATTTTAATAAGTTTACAGAGAAAATATTTTTTCCTCATTTGTCAAAGTTCATGTTTTTGCCAAACGATGCAAATATAAGAAGCACTTTTCTTAAAAGTATTAAAAAAAAGTTATCAGTAACTTGGAGAGTTCCATCAGTTCAGTTTGTACCTGTTTTCCCCCAAACTTCATATTCCTTTTTGTCAGACTGCAGAGGACAATCGGAGCATGAACTTTTATAGCAGACCCTTGACAAGAGAAGCTTTTTACGACGGCTGTGTGTCACCAGAATAAAAGCAGACAGCCCCCACAGTCATTTTCACCTTCTACCTGCAGCATTTTTCTCACATCAATCACGACCAAACCATTTCAGACAGTTCTTCACCATCTCATCCTATGATCTTGTAGAAAATACGGTTTGATGTTGAATGTGAACTCCCGTCTGTCCAATTTAGCCTGGCTGCTTTCTTTTTCGGGCTGCCTCTCATTTTCTGGAATACAAGTCAAGCAGGGCTTGTATGATCGAGTGATTGATTTTAGATGGGTGTTTGCGTATAGATTAAATAATTATTAAGAAGGGATCTGGGGCCTTGCTTAAGCCTCCTCTAGCTGTCTTTACCTTTGTCTCTCGGTCTGTTAATTTGAAATCTGCAGCCTCCCTGGGAACAATAGGGGAAAAAGCCTGGCAGCATTGATTGCTCTGTTGCTCTGGTCCTGTTTGCAATTCAGTGCCTTGATTTGTGCTTGTGGGGACGCCAAGTCAGAAAAGATAGTCATTTGATTCAGCCATTGGCTTTTGTTGCATCAGGAGCACGCCACCCGAAGCAAAGCAGCAATAGTCTTTATCTTAAGAGCAAATTAGATATCCAGCTGATATCTTTGATGTTGTTAAACTTCGTTGTCTCTTTTCTTCCATCTGTTCACAGAGTGTTAAGCATTTTGCCAAGTCTAGGTCTGCCTATGTATCTTGAGACTTGTTATCTTTGTTTTTTGTTTTCTGCTTCTGTTCTTTTCTCTTGTGTCAAAGAAACAATTCTCAGCTAAATTTCTATAAACACTGCAGGTCACATTTTGAGGAAATGTACTGCAATACTCTATCAGGCCAATGCAACATCTTTCAATGTTATTCAACTTTGACAAACATTTTATCAGAGTTCACAAACATTTAGTTTGAATTCTGCACCCAGATTTCTAGATTTATGCTTCCAATCAGTTAAAGATAAGTTCAAATTTTCCTCATTTTAAATTGGGAAAACCAAACAGGTTTGAGACATGTAAACTCATGTACTAGTCAAAGCAGACATTGTATTAAAAATCAGCCAATTTATGATGGAAATGACTTTATGTGTCTTTTTCTATTATGCAACACTATCAAGATGGTTCTCTGTTCTTCACTCTTGTGCTTCTCCCCCTCTCTATTTATAATGCTCCAGTGCAGCAGAAGCAACCATATGACCGTATATCACTTGTGGCGTTGACTCAATTTGCCTCCTGTAATAAAACCAAACTTTATGATATCTTTTATTTATTGACAGCTCCCTTTGGTCATCCATAACCTTCAGCCGCTCATAAACTTCCCCCCTAAATGTGATGATTATGATACCAAGTAACCCCGTCGTTTAATTTTGCTGTGTCCTGCAGACTCTCTGAAGAGTCCTAAACAGTTCATCCAGGAGAGTGTGTGTGTCTGTGCATCAGTGTGAGTTTAGTTAAGTGGTCCTATCCATCTTCATTGACCTCGTTGAGGCAGCCAATGAGCCTACCTCCTTTTATCAGACACACATGTTTGGTTGTTCCTGTCAGAGAGAATCAGCTGGAAGACGGTGTGTTTGAGCAAAAATGGGCACGTTTGTAAGAGAGGTTAGTGAAGGCCAGAAGAAAGAGCCAGCTTAATTGGCCTTGGCTGGAAAACGGGGTGTGATGGGAGGTCTGGTTGTGTTTGTGAGTCTGTGTGTACCTGTGTGTAAGTAGAGTAATTAAGGAATGACACTGGTCCTTTATGTTATGGAAACCATAGTAAAAAAATCTGTTCACACTGTCTGACAATGATTCTTTATACTCAAAGAGCTAGCTTAAACCTTACGGGTGGATATGGGCTGACTGTGAGTGAAAAATGGGCAAACCTGTCAAGGCACACAAGTGGAAATAGCAAGACTGTAGACCACTCAGTGACCCAGACTGAAAATGCACATTTTTTTTCAACCGACATGCTGAGAGTAACAGGTCATAGAGATGGCCGAAGCAACACAAAGATAAGAAAAGGTGAAGTAGGTGAGAAACAGGCGTATAGTACAGTATAGTATAGTATAGCACTGGGCAGAAATCACATCAGCATCATGGACAGAACCCTCGTGAAGTTTGGTTTTAATGAAACAATGGGATTCCCATGGTCCATAACAAGACGGGGGCCCCCTGGGGAGAACCATGAGACGGGCCGGCGTGTGTCCAGAGTCACATCCGTGCTGACCCACTCCTGCGAGACACCGGACAGCGGCCCTCAAGAGACCTGATGGGAGAGCCCCACTCAGTATAGACTGCTGGAGGGGTGAAAGATCAGGAATTCATAGATCTGTCACACAACACGCAAGTTGTGCATGAATCATGCAAGATTATTACGCTGTTTATATTCAATTGATTAGGGATTTGTGAATCAATTACATAATTTTAACGTGATATATGAGTTATACATTGGTGGTAGATCTGTGAAAAGTCAGTTAGACATACGTGGACATTTGCAGAGTGGTCGCATAAAGCCAAAAAATGGTGTATACCTTGCAAAAACCATGCACAATAGTGTAAGATGTATGCAATAATTGCATATTAACTATGTAAGCTACAAATAAACAGCATAATTTTCAACTGACCAAAAATTTTGAACAGCTCAAAACCGAATTCACGTAAAGACCCGTCAACAAAAATCTTTGACGGACATCTATGCACATTAATGAATGACAAACGCAAACAACACTTATAAATTAGTATATCACGAAATACCAAAATTACATCGCAGACAATTGTACACAACGGCAGTATTACACAACATTAAGATGCAGCTATTATTCTATATGGTCCTCCACGGGCCCAGACCATCCAAAAACCTGCTGCACCTGTATCATTCACCCCCCAAGGATACATATCACTAAGGCTTTATTAGAGCCCATAAGGAGCAAAGTACAGGAATGGTTCACTCCAAAGTCTGGAAAATATTCAAGCCAACAAACTGAAGAGTCTGAAGCAACAATATGAGTCAAAATGAAATAAAATGATAGGATTCATGGAAATTATAATCAACACTGTGATTAAACTGAACTGGCCTTAAAATCTGATCAGTGTCTCTAAAGGCGTTCATCCTTCAAATCCTACAGAATCATTGAAAATGATGCTCTGCGCTTGTGCTCCCTAACAGCAGCACAGTCATTATATTTCTCAGACAGAAAACCAAGCAAACACACTTATCTGTCATTGGGATGGGCTGAAGCCCTGAAAATGTGACTCAACACGGATGGCATCAGGTCAAACTGAATAAAAACACCACAAGAAAAACTCCCACACACAAAAAAAAAATGTTTCAATAGCTTTTGATGCAAAAACTGTATCCATTAGTACATATTTATCAATTTTTCACAAGCTTTTATTAAATCTCTAAACTCCTCTAAAGTGCCATGGAGCTGAGGCTCTTAAAGTCCTGGTTAAATCATATTTGGTTCTTTACAAACAGCTGGATGCCACCAAAACTCTCCATTGCTGTCTGAAATTGAGTTAAATTTAGACAAATGTGACACTTGGTAAGCCTTCAAGCGCAGTCTAAGTGGATGAGAGACTTTATAGAATTTATTCTGAGAGCTCACACTCGCACACACATAACTGAATTATACTTGATCGACAATTTCATTGTCAAACACTTAAAGTTTGCTCATTTGAGTTCTTCCACCAACTGTAGTTATGTTGAGAGCTGTGCATTGAAGAGTTGTAGAAAAAGAAAAGTTTCTGCTTCTCTTGCCTAGATTTTTAGATTTTTTTAGGGTTTTGTGTTTTAATCTACTTGTCTTGGTATTTAAGACTTTTTAATAAATATGCGATTTATCTCTCTTGTTATAGCTATATGCATGTTTTTGTTAAAATCCTTCCAGAAAATTATTTTTACTGTAGTCATACTATTAATTACTACAGATACTCATTGTTTTTGGGTTTTCTTCAGTTTTTTAGAATTGATTAATGTATAAAATCATATGAATTTTTAAATTTTGACACGTTTCTGATCAGAGTTTTCTTGGAATAAAATCAGATATAAAAATATGTTGGCCCTGCAACAGACTGACGACCTGTCCAGGATGAACTAGGGTCAACAATAGTTGGGTTAGGCTCCAGCAACATCTTCACCCCGGAAAGGAATTTAGTTAATATAATAGAATACAATACAATTTATCAATCAAACTTTATTTATTAAAACGCTTCTCATGCTTTGCACAGCTTGAAGCACATCACATTTAAAAAACAAAAACATGCACAAATATTAGACTGAAACCCCAACACACCTGTGTTGAAATTAGACCTATCTGAAGTAGAAAAAGTAGCTCAATTCACAGTTTTAATATCCGGAAAATTGCTTTTCTTTGGCTTAAACTTTACTTGTGTCCATTTTACCTTTAACAATTACTCTTAGCTCCAGAGTTAACATTCTTTTAACTTGGATAAACTCACAACCGTTTACGTTATTAATGCCATTCCACTAGATTCTGAAGCAGAAAAAGTGACTTTGCGCCATTATAAAGACTTTATGTCAATATGTTGCATAATGAGGCAAAGACGATATGAAAAGCCGCTTTTTTTATTTAGGTGTCACCAGACATCTCCAGTCTTAAAAGGTCAAAGGGTAAACTATATAAATGTAATGTTTCATTGTGTTAAACTAAAAGCAATTTTGAGCCACTAACTTTAATTTAAAAAAAAATATACATTTTTAATTGAATTATAAGGTTAGAAGCTGTTGTGCTCATCACAAATGCAACTTTAAAAGTGTAATTGCTTTTATAAATAACAAATGTGCAGACTTCTTAACATGCAGAGATAATATACTTGTAGAAACGGTTGTATTTCTCAAGTTTACACACCTAATTTTGCAGACCAGACTTTGTTGTCTGTTTTTAAACACATATTTTTGAGGAGCTGCAGAGATAGTGTATATATGTTTGAGTGATTGTTGACACTCGCTTTTTAATATTGCACGACCAGCCAATAACTTGCCGTAGGCTATACTCACCATCTGCTGGCTACGTTTGCATGCGAGCGATTTCTTGTTGTTTGCAGAAATACATGGAAACAAAGAGTCAATGCAAATTCTAATTAAGCAACACTTTAACTGCCATCCATTAGCAACAGAAGGATAATGCCAAAACTAACAACATTGTACCCTAAGAGACAAGTGTTTTGTTTTTTTTATTTTTTATCAGTTGTACGATGAAAGTGTTATAATGGGACAAACTGAAGCTCCATTATTATTCATTCAAACAACAGTTGTGTGGGTTGCTACACTTCTAAAGTGGTATATAAGAAAAGAAGGAATGTTTTGGTGAGAAAAATTTTTAAGTTGATCATTAAACTGAGAATGAATTTATTCTGGAGCAATTTTTTAGAAAGTGAAGAAGTAAAAGCAAAAAGTTTGACCCCCTCATTTGAAGTATGTCTGGCACTTTTTCCAAATAATAAAAATGTAGATAACATGGGAAAAATGCTTAAATGACTGTACAAAACAAAAGTGATTTTCTTCCCACTTGGTGCCGTTCAGGCGTTCTCCGGCGTTTGTGTCTCTGCTCTCTCTTGGTGGTATGATTATTTTATCAGGGCACTCTACAGAGACGGTAGCTCTTCCACAGCCTCCAGTGCTCTGATCTTTCTGTCCAAATGGGCTGTTTTCATCACTGGGCCATGAGAGAGGATTTTCAGCCGTGTTGGGACGCAGTGTGGTGTGACTGATTCAAATACACAGCGAACACATGCACTGGTCCTGACACACAAACACACTCGTTTCCCGCCTACACGGGGGATGAGGAGGAAATGGATTTGGTTCAGTGACTCCACTTTTCTGTTTACACCTTATATCTATAAACATATGTGCAGTAAGATGATGATCTGAATACAGCACATGTGAAATGTTGAAAAACAGAGATGCACAGTATAAGATAAGCTGTAAAATGTGAAACATTGAATCAATTAACAAAAGCTCTGTAATGTGTTACATTTCAAAATAATACATTTTTTAGTTGAGTAAACCATCAATTTACAATTTTAATTTGATGAAAACTAGTGATTTTGAATGTAAAAAAGTACAGAACTTTTGTTAAATTACCCAATTTTTCACTTTTTACAGTGTAATCTTTGGACAAACTTACAGGCTGATGTTTCTGTATCTGTAAAGTGTGAGTAAAAAGAGGGTTATTTGTGACCCATAACCAGTGTTTCTTTAACCTCTTAACTGCCTGCTTAACCAAACGGTGGGGGATTTAGAAATTTTAAAAATATCAATTGTGTTTGTTACTCTCCTAAAGTAAAAAGCACCATAAAGAAAAACGTTTTTTGTTGATTTTTTTTCATTTTTGGATTGTAAAAAGGGTTAAAATAGTACTAATAGTACTAATAATAATAATAGTAAGTTAGTAAATGAATTATTCTGAGGAAAAAGTATGTAGTGACCAAAAAAAGGATTGATTCCCATGCATTGAGCTTTTGGCCCACCTTGTATATATTCTATTACAAATATGCTCTTTTTCAAACTGCTCTTTTATTGTTCCTGATTCACAACAATTTCAACAGAGGAATATAAATACAATTTTGACCTCCATGATCCTAAAACACCACAAAAACCAGTTAAAAAAACAAAAAAAAAGTGATTTCTATCAAAATGGGTCTATAAATACAATTTTATAGCTGAAAATTCACCAATATAATTGGTATGTTTGATCTGAACGAGCATCAAGAAAAAACACAAACAAACATAATTTAAAAAAATAGGTGTGTATATGAGTATGAAATCTGTTCAGAATAATTGCTTTATTTAAAAGAGCATCTGGACTCTTT